>NW_025766330.1:0-47543 GCF_003918875.1 Haliotis rubra
TGACAACACCGAACGAGTCCGTACACACAAAGTTGACTCCAAGGTTTTACACCCGGTCACAGGTGGGTTCGATCCCGACACCTCAACCTCGCTGGATCACTAGCCTGGCGCCTTAGCCAGCTCGCCCACCACCTTAGCCAGCTCGCCCACCACCTTAGCCAGCCTCGCCCACCACCTTAGCCAGCCGCCCATCACCTGTAGCCAGCCTCTGACCACTTCCTTAGCCAGCCTCGCCCACCACCTTAGCCAGCTCGCCCACCGCGTTTATCTCGTACCGCGATCAACACCGCCAAATAGTTCCAAGTTTTCAAGTGTTGGTGCTTGCTGTTCGGTACAGTTGTCCCAAATGTGACAACAATAATCGCAAATAGACAAAATAAACTGTTTGTAGATTGTTTTGTAGGGTTTACGTGAGAGACGATATTTAAAACCTCTAAGACAGTTTACCATGGGTGCAAACGTTTTAGTGATACAATTAACATGGAACAATCATGCTGTAAAGTAAGTGTCGAATGTTTATGACTATTAACGTCTTTATTATCACTATCCTTCATTATTAAATTTCCTTTGGGCTTGGCTGTACCTAACGAGAAAGAATAGAATCTGTTTTATTAGGATTACATGTAACTTTCATGACACCCAGTGAAAACATCTAAAGCATGGGATATATGAGTGTTTAATGTCGTGGGCCCATAGCTTGTTTACGTGTTATATTGAAACGAAGGAAGGAAGGAAGGAAGGAAGGCTACTGTTCCTTGTGCATTGCTTTCACTATTAGAGGGTATAATGTGAAACCATATCTGGAAACGCTTTTCATTACCTTGTGGATTTTGGCTCTACGCCAGGGAAACATTTAAGCTCATTCAACACGACAATGTCAGACCAGTTTGAAATACTGCTTAGGAAAGTATATCAGTAGTACGGATAGGCTGTGATTATCACCAGTGTTATATATCAAATGTCTGAACACGAATTGTAAATGTATGTCTGGAGGTTTTCAAAATGATGGACAACCGTTCTTGGAGACGTAAGTATGGACGTACACCAGAGTGAATGATATAATTCTTTACAGATCCGTCATCAAACAAAGTTTCCTGTTTAGGTTTCACGCCATAATGACGCAATAATGACGTCATACTGCTCCCCGAGCAGCATTTAAAAAATGAACAACGGGTTTCAGTTATTGTGAGACGATCATTAGTACAGGTAAAGGTTTCACGTCCACATGGTATATAAACACAATGGCGGACAGACGGAACAACACTGCAGTGTCATGGTGGAATCGCATATTCTTTATTTCAAAATAATCAGATAAAAGGTAATCGCATAAAGCTTTGTTGCAACGCACGCACGCCCACGCACGCATACGCATCTTCCCATTAAGCGCCCGCACTTAATAATGTACTGTACCTGTATAGCTGGTTACTCCCAGTTTGTCTACTCCCACCCTACACTTAATAATGTACTTCCATATACACCCATTACTCCCAGTTTGTACTTAATAATGTACTGTACCTGTATAGCTGGTTACTCCCAGTTTGTCCACTCCCACCCCTTACACTTAATAATGTACTGTACCTGTATAGCTGGTTACTCCCAGTTTGTCTACTCCCACCCCTACACTTAATAATGTACTGTACCTGTATAGCTGGTTACTCCCAGTTTGTCTACTCCCACCCCTACACTTAATAATGTACTGTACCTGTATAGCTGGTTACTCCCAGTTTGTCTACTCCAACCCCTACACTTAATAATGTACTGTACCTGTATAGCTGGTTACTCCCAGTTTGTCTACTCCCACCCCTACACTTAATAATGTACTGTACCTGTATAGCTGGTTACTCCCAGTTTGTCTACTCCCACCCTCTACACTTAATAATGTACTGTACCTGTATAGCTGGTTACCCCCAGTTTGTCTACTCCCCACCCCTACACTTAATAATGTACTGTACCTGTATAGCTGGTTACTCCCAGTTTGTCTACTCCCACCCCTACACTTAATAATGTACTGTACCTGTATAGCTGGTTACTCCCAGTTTGTCTACTCCCACCCCTGCTGGTTACTCCCAGTTTGTCTACTCCCACACCTACACTTAATAATGTACTGTACCTGTATAGCTGGTTACTCCCAGTTTGTCTACTCCCACCCCTACACTTAATAATGTACTGTACCTGTACAGCTGGTTACTCCCAGTTTGTCTACTCCCACCCCTACACTTAATAATGTACTGTACCTGTACAGCTGGTTACTCCCAGTTGGTCTACTCTTTGAAATAAACCTATAACGGGGACTCCCAGGGCCTACCTATAATGATTAAAAGCCAAGTGAATCGGGGATCTTGTGATCATTCCTTGTTTGATTTGATATTTGGAGATATCTCCTCTATTCGGATTAAAACTTTGTAAACTTATAGTTCATGTACCTGTAGTTTGCTTTGAAAATTGGACATAATCCCTCCAACTTCTATTGAAACTATTAACTGTAGAAGATATTCTCAATCATTTTTATGTCGTGGAATTTATTGCCCGATGGAGCTGTTAACGCTATTTCCCTGAATCAATTTAAAACCATGATAAACCCAATAGAAACTCACAATTACTTTGATTTTAATTTTGGGACTAGGTTTTGTCAAATCATCCATTGTCGCCTCAAGCTCGACTGTAGTGATCTAAACGCAGACAGATATAATCGACATATATCAGAAACAGCTAAGTGTTCATGTGGTCATTATAACGAAGACGTTATTCACTACATTTTTTATATGTCGGAACCATCAAAATTTAAGAACAATTGTGTATTTTTATATTCAAAGATACGATGTTAAAACTACTTTATACCGTAAGGTGCATTGAATAACTCAACAAATAATGGCATTCTCAACTCATTAAACCAGTTCATTTCTGAAAGCAACAGCTTCCAGTGATTATCACCTCTACATATATATTCAATGTAAGACAAGTTTCATATGATTTGATTTTTCTGCGGCAGCTCATTTTCGTTGCTAGTCATAACCAACACCATAACGAACATATTTATTATTCAATCATTTATCTGTTATGTTGTCTCAGTATTATTATCATTTTGTTGTCAAATTATTCCAATTATGTATCCATCTATTTGAACAACGTACTGGAGCGGCGTTTATATAAGCCACCATATTAAAGTACCCGAGTTTCATTGAGCTGTCAATGGCGGACCCATCACAGTGTTTACAAAGTCCGTGTCGCTTGTGCTGCCCATAGTTCAAAATATTATATAGCACAATAATTTCTTAATTCACTTACTGTGTAGTGTATATGACATATCGTGTAACTCAGTATATATGTATACTTGAACTCTTCTACAACAATGACCAATGTAATTAGCTGAATAAATATTGTATGAACCTGGCACAGCTAGAATTGTTTAGTAACTAAAAACCTCTCGACTGGAACAGATTGTGTATTGGACGGGTATAGTAGTCAAACTGAACAGGTTGTGGAGTAGTAGTCATAATGGCCTCCGGCCCAAAATATACTTAGTTCCAAAAGAAACGCGACATGCATGGTCCACTTCGCATCCTGCATGATATTTCCAGTTGGTTATGTGGTCAAAACACGGACGGATTGAGGCAAATAAATTATTATCGTTTTAAGTAAATCACAGTGTAACTAAATTTATTTGATCATTTACAACAATTAAGTGACATAATATTTTGATACACATCCATTTTAGATCACGTTAAATTTCGCTGGAGAAATCAGCGCACAAGTTCACTCCACAGATGATTCCAGAGAGAAAAGATCATTTAAAAAATTATAGTTTAGGAAAAGCATTGATAATAACTAATAAGCAAGCTGATGTCATATCTAATGTCCAGCAATTGTTACCACTAATATCACAATAGTTTGTAGTCGCGTTGTATTTACTGCGGGCCTTAAGAGGATTGACGTCTGCTCATTCATCTTTGTATGCGTGAATAAAAATACGTGACAAAGTGAAATGAAAACCTCCATCGAGAACACTGACGCCAATCGTAACTCAATGTTTGTTTGATCGGTATTCTTAAAGTACGACTTTACAGATACCAGTTTCTTGTTGATACACAGATGGGCATTCTTACATGTTTATCAAGATAATGGTTACTACAAAGGTGATGATAGTATATATGTATAGTAGATATGATAAGTATATATGTATAGTATGTATGACAATATATGTATAGTATGTATGACAATATATGTATAGTATGTATGACAATATATGTATAGTATATATGACAATATATGTATAGTATGTATGACAATATATGTATAGTATGTATGACAATATATGTATAGTATGTATGACAATATATGTATAGTATGTATGACAATATATGTATAGAATGTATGACAATATATGTATAGTATGTATGACAATATATGTATAGTATGTATGACAATATATGTATAGTATGTATGACAATATATGTATAGTATGTATGACAATATATGTATAGTATGTATGACAATATATGTGTATGTATGATGAAAATATGTATAGTATGTATGACAATATATGTATGTATAGTATGTATGACAATATATGTATAGTATGTATGACAATATATGTATAGTATGTATGACAATATATGTATAGTATGTATGACAATATATGTAGTATGTATGACAATATATGTATAGTATGTATGACAATATAATATATGTATAGTATGTATGTGACAATATATGTATAGTATGTATGACAATATATGTATAGTATGTATGACATGTACATGTATGTATAGTATGTATGACAATATATGTATAGTATGTATGACAAGGAGCAGATTAACAGTAACAACAACAGGTAATTGAGGGCAAGTTACACACTGTTTGATGAGGCCAGACGAAGGGTAAGATCAACATAGCACATATCTTGAAACCATTATACAGAAAGTATTAGACTGTAATAAATCTGATTGGATGCTAATTGAACAGCTGATTGATAGATTCTATCTCTAAATCAACTTCGGTGACTCGAAACCCAACCCATCGTCCAAGTGATGGACTCAATCAACTATTCAGCCATCATCCAATCAGCTTGTTCATCCTTAATGATGTACATCGAGATGCTCTGTGCAATAAACAAGAAATCGTTATCACTAAAATGGTATGCTTCGTTTGAATCACCATACTGTTTATTGTAGTATAAGTAAGATCTGCCTGAGATTGTTCAGTTTGTGAATGACCAATCTTGTGGAGTTGGGTTACAGAGGACTTAAGGACGCCCTGAGCAAACAGATGTCACGCAGCTGTCACCATTAAGCAACAGTTTACACAGCTGTCACATTACTTCTCAAGGAAATAAAACTAAAGAAAATACACAGGTAAAACATAGCCCGTTTAATTTTAACCATGACGCATCTGTCACTCGGCAACACAAAGATCACAAACATCTTTCATTTCTTTCCGACTATCTTGACGAATTTACTCTTAATATATTGATTCGGCATGAACGATGAGGAGCCATTGTCAGTAAATCATCACCATTTAATGTTTAACGTCGACTTCAGGCTGTAGCCCATGTCACCGACGGGGCAGGTTGAATCTTTTGTAAATAATACAATATTCATCAAGTAAGAAATAATCAACCGTAGTCAAATAAATGTAAATGATGGAACCTGTGTGCAAAATAGCCTCAGGCCCGCTAGCCCATGGCAAGGAAAAATCCTGTCGGGCCAGTAAATATGCACAGTCACTGGCCCGACTAGCTAGTGAATTTCCATGGGGTCATTTTGTAAATATATCACACTCTCTGACTTGTTAAGTTATAAAACACTTTTAAATCATGCAAGGTGTTCATCGTTTTTAACAGCTTAATGATGAAAGCCGTGTCATGCCGACAATATCTTATTATCATCTATTTTCTTAATCTTTTGCTAAGTTTCTACAATCAGATTTCGGGCTAGTGATTTATTGTTGTGGGCTAGTAACTTTCAGGCATAGCTAGCCCGACTGACTAGCAAAATATGGGAATTATTTCGCACACTGAATGGGACTAACATTTACCTTAGTTTCGAAAGAAAAAAGTTTTAAAAAACATGGAGAAAAAATATAGAAAATGACGAGATGAGGAATAGAAAGTAAAAATAAACGATTTGCGAATTAAAGATGAAGAGTAGGTAAGTAATATAATTAAATGGAGAGTGGTAGTAAGGATTGTGCACGATTGGGGGTGAATTATTTTCTTTATGAACTTATATGTGAACTCATAACAGCTCCATCATACTGAAATCTTTGAACACGAGTGTTTGTTGCGAGGTGGGCGCGGTGGGCGAACTGGCCCAAGCGCCAGGCTAGTGATCAAGCGAGCTTGAGGTGACGGGATCGAGCCCACCTGTGAGCGAGCGTAAAAACCTTGGAGTCAACTTTGTGTGCAGACTCTTTCAGTGTTGTCACAACCCCTAGTGTACAGTACACAACCCTGTGCACTTGTCAGAACCCACGAATCCACCCTTAGTATATGACCAGATGGTGGTATACCTAGTTGCTACCTAGTTGCGGGTACAGCAACGTGCAGTAAAACTTTGACAAAGTACTGTAACTTTGTGTCCCAGTCAACCCAGCTGTGAGTGGGTACCTCGTAAGGATGGGAAAGCCACAATAACTCGGTGTCCCAAGTGGCTGCAAAAGTTGTATGATCCCAAGGGAGTTGAGTTGACATCCAGTGAATGAGTGAAAAACTAAGCGCCTTTGATCAGCCGAGCTGAGCTGGATATCGGCGCTATACAAATGTTAGTGTGATGTAATGTAATGTATGATGTCTTGCCGGTGTATTCTCAACATATAATGACACGACATAAACAGATGCATAGAATGCTGTATCTATACAGGAGTATTTTCAGTTTGTTGTAACGCGGATCAAAGTTACCCACTCGTCCTTAATCTTTATAGAAACCAGTTCAATACAGAGGACAAAACAAGAATGAACGATCCCGAATACTCCAACACTGCGCCGTCAACATTGAAAGACTGTGGTGAAAGATATTGTGACACAGTTTGTAATCACAAAAAAGACAGGTTCGTAAAAAATAAATCATCAATACATTTCCTGTCGACAATATTGATGTTATGCAGGCAGATTTCCCCGAGAGAGTAGTTTGTATTAGTCATGTCTGTCGTGGTGGGGCTGGTAGCTACATAACGTGCACAGCGCAGTACAGTAGGCCCTACTACCAAGGGCAATAGACACTGACGAGTGTACACTGTATAATGTTATAAGCTTCAGAATGTCAGACCACATCATTAAATGGAGATATGTCCACAGTTGTCATACAATACATTACATTGCTCATATATGCCCACATATATTACTATATACTATACATGTATTGTCATACATACTATACATATGTCACACATACCTGCTACACACATATGATCCCTTCTCCTTATATTCTCATATATACCATACATATGTTGATCATAAGACAATTATACACATATTGTCACACACACTATACATATGTTAATCGCCACATACCTCACATGCATTGTCATATATACTATACATATATTGTCATACATACTATACATATATTATCATACATACTATACATATATTGTCATACATACTATACATATATCCACATACAGATACATATATACATTGTCATATGTACCATACATATGTTGTCTAGTTATCATACATATATTACATACTATACATATATTATTATACATAATTTATACATATGTTGTTTCATATGTATTTATAATACGTATTGTCATATACTATACATATATTGTCATACATACTATACATATATTGTCATACATACCATACGCACATAGTCATACATATACATGTATTGTCATACAAACTATACATATATTGTCATACATACTATACATATATACTTATCATCACCTGGTTGTAGTAACCATTATCTAGATAACGATGTAAAATGCCCATCTGTGTATCAACAAGAAACTGGTATCTGTAAAGTCGTACTTTAAGAATACCGATCAAACAAACATTGAGTTACGATTGGCTCTCGTGTTCTCGATGGAGGTTTTCCCACTCTATCATTTCCTTTATCCTCGGTTATCACGTTTTTAAGTATTTCCATCACGCCAATGTAAAGGAAATGGAGCTACTTTGCTCAAGCATGAGCGAGGTGTATATATATTTCTGTGAAAAACATTTGACTAAAAATTGACCATGGAGCTGTGCTTTGAAAACAGAACGCTGTCCGTTCTACTGAGGATTTTCGTTCCGCCATAGGCTACAACATATGTTTAATTATTAATTATTATGTAAAACAATTATTCGAGTCATTAATAATTTTATTGTTGATTTGTTTTCATTTGTTTGATGATATATATTTCTTATTCACTTAAATTCATTTGCTAATTACATATTAATTTATATAGTAATTAGGCTTATTATTTTTATGAAGCAATAAATTGTTTCATGTTATTAATCATTTCTTGTCTTTAATCTTATTTTCCCACTAATAAATAAAGTATTGGCCTTTAGGTCATTTTTCGAGGGTCTTTTGTCCCGGGGTTTGACCTGGACCCGTATTTTAGCAGAGTGAGTCGTTTATGTTTCCGTGGTTCCATCAGTAGACATTATGGTATCACACTTGTGATATAATTATACATTATTAAATGTTTCATCAAACATTCTAATATATTTAACCGCAAATATATGCAACACTGCAGACGCACCTTTAAGCAATATTTACTTATTCACTCACTAAGTCTTCTGTGTTATGTCACTTCAAATGTTTTCTATGCATGTGTTGGTTATGTACAACAAAGTATACTTATAAAAAATCACCCAATTAGTCACTACTTGGTGTGAAAGATGTCAGTTGAGTTAACACAGGGTCCTTTGTGTGCCCTGTAGATACTATTTACAAATGCAGTGTAGAAATGATGTCTCTGCAGTCACCAGACATGACGGATTCCCATATTGCATAAATACCCACACCGAGGACTACCTATCATCGCAACTTGACAACCACTGGTAAACATCTTTGTCTTTTATGAATAACATGTATCGGCATTTTATCAGCTTAACTACGGCACCTGTGACAAGCAAATGTAATGTGTAAAGACTGAGAAGAGGAGATTGTGTGGCAATTTGTAAATCCCGTATATAAATCCCGTCATTACAGTAGCTTAATCATCAAATGTGCATGTCTCTATGAGAAGACGTGCCGCCACCCTGAATAGTACTTGTTAGCTCTGTGTCCAGAACATAACTATTTTAAATCACGAACTATGAAGGATATTTTTAATAGAATCAGCTCTCATTTAAGTTATTGCATTTTTATAGATTTGTTAAATGACTTGTAGATTGATAAATAATTTAAATTGGAAGTTTGAAGTAGTAACTAAGATTGTTAGTGGCTGTAATCTCGAGGGGTTTAAAGTACTGTAAATTATTGTCCTCCCTGAGAGGGCACGTAAGTCCCAAAACATTCAAGGTAAATTTAAATTTTCTATTTTTAATCATAGAATATGTGTAATTTTAATGTATGGCTAGATGTATCTTAATTGCTGACAGCTGAAGGGATGATGTAAATCCAGCTAAGGCCCATGCAGGAAGCAAATGTAATGTAAGTCCCCATGGTCCCTAGTATGGTGATTTGCCTTCAGTTGTTGGCAACTATAGCCTGTTTTTATATTGTATTGTCATTTATAGGTAAAATATTTTACATTTAATTAGTAGTCTTAAATTTATTCCTGTGATAATCTAGTTTTTTACTGTCCTTCGTCGACAGGTGTTTTATAATGTAATTGTGTTTATTGTTAATTTATAACTTTTAAGTCACAATATGGTTGAAATATTGCCGATGTGACTATAGTAAATGTTAACTCACCATTCACTCACTCACTCACTCACTCACTCTCTGTCCAGAAAAAATGTATACCAGTTCAGGTATAGAAAACAAGGATATGTTCTTACTACAGCACGTAGGTCTCTTTGATTCCAACTGCGTGATTCCGACTTGGTTTCTGTTTGACCTGTCAACGCCATGACATACCACTACACTGATTAAGGGTTCTACAGTTCATAGTAGTGTGATAGTTCAGTACAATCACCATTAAGGTACAAACACCAAAATAATGTTGAACACGACAAACACAGACATTGCTCATGTCAGTTTGAGTTTCGACTTCTGTGAAACTACGTCAGTGTTAAGTATCACGTGCACACACCGCACGTTGACAAATTCTTTCTCAAACTAATACATAGAAGTGTAAAGAAATATAATCTCCCTTTCAGACATTGAAGGTTCACTTGTAAATACATGTAACTATCTGAAAACAGAAAACACTTTTCAATATTTCCGGAAAGAGAAACAGAAACATAAAATAATTGATGGTTTTGTTTTTCCTTCAGCTGGTCCAAAGATGTTATGCATAGTCAGATCAATAGCTTGAATATATGCATGATATATTCCTACAATCTTAGTCTCTCATCGCCCGACTTGGCTGTCTGTCTCATCTCAGTGTCAATGACAAACGGATGATTTCAACTTTCCAGTAGTCAGCCCCCTTCATGTGGAGCAATACTCAAACAGCTCCAGCCTTCGGTGTTCAGGGTTTCACAACAGTTGAGGAACAACCGAGAATGATCTATTCGCGGTATTTCAAAGACCACCATCATACCGCTCTTGCTGAGGAGTTGTCCGATCAAAGTTACAACATACAAAGCCTCTGTATGTTTTATAGTAGACACATGCATTACATTTCCAAAGTCATGTTGACACTGTGCCATGATAACTACGTGCAGAGCCAAACATACTAAATTATATAATACTAGTTAGAACCTCCTCAGTAACCTTCAGTATCTAAGCT
This sequence comes from Haliotis rubra, assembly GCF_003918875.1. NCBI lineage: Eukaryota > Metazoa > Mollusca > Gastropoda > Lepetellida > Haliotidae > Haliotis > Haliotis rubra. The sequence goes on from NW_025766330.1 coordinate 10,843, forward strand.
TTGGTAGTAAGTGAGTTTGGTTTACGTCACACGCAACAATATTGCAGTTATATGGCGGCGGTCTGTAAATAATCGAGTCTGGACCAGACAATCCAGTGATCATGAACATCGATCGGACGCAATTGGGTTACGATGACATATGTCAACCCGACCCCGTTGGTCATTTCAAGATCGGATACATCAGCGACAAAAGCGACATCCCGGTGCACCTCCATTCTCAACACCGTTCGACGCACAAACATAAACACATTACCCTGACAGCCCCAACCGTACAATCCGCTCTCTAGTGCGACGCACCAAGGACAAGGCTATGCCGCTACATCTACGTCAAGGTCGACACCGCCATAGCTCTTAGCCCCATAGCGAGCCATACACGGAGACAACACAGACCAACGAGGGCAAAATACAGTGAGCAAGGGTTGAGCATAATTTCACGCCGCGTTTGACAACTATTCCAGCAATATCATGGCGAGCGAGACGCCAGAAATGCTTCTCACACATTGTACCCATGTGGATTCGAACCCGCCTTCGCGTCACGAGTCCTGCCAACCACGCTGGGCCACCACCCCCGCCTCGAGCAATATAGACTTATATTTATGGAACGACACTGTTTCTGCATAAGAATGTTCTTCAGTCCAGTCGAATACCAACAGGTTTCGATTCGCGAGCCGAGCACTCAGAACTGAGTTGGTTTAGGAACGTATCAACATCGGAGCGGGACGGGACGGAGGGCGGGACGTCGGTCTGATCCTGCTGATGACGTAAACGGTTTCGAACTGTGTTAGTGGATAATGGCGAAGTCCTGGATGGTCCGGGAGTCACCGCAGTCTGAAACCCTGTGCGAGATGGTCACCCTACACCAGCGCGTGTCCTGGTGGCCAATCGATGACGTCATTTGTATTCTGGTAGCGTAACTCACCAGTGCAGAAATGGTGGTTCCGGGTAGCAGTGGAACAGTAGCCACTTGTCGTTGAGATATTCCTCCACTAATCATCCCAATGGCCTCATGACGTTGCAGACGTAGTAAGACTCTGGCATGCTATGCGTTTCAATAGCCGTTTAATTGTTTGAACGATCGCAAGGACAGGGGTTGAGCTTTCCAAAGTGACAGTATTGTGTGGCATTCATTTTCTCTGTTTCTTTTCCTGACTACACGTGCAACAACGTCTTGCACGTCTCTAAGGACGAAACCACTGATATCACGGAACGTGGCACGCATGCATGTTGGATATATCACTAATCTGAGTTTAAATCCTTATGTGTCACACAGGTTTGATAAATTCTAGATTTTAAATTTTTGCATGCAGCTTCTTCTTGTGCCTAGTATATATTCCAGTGGCCATCAGTTTGTAAAAGTCAGTCCTGGAGATGTGTATGAGTGTCAACAGACTTTATCGGTAGATATCATTCATTATAAGATCTGACATTGATGTTACTGTTTTCTTTCTAGAAAAAAATAGGATCTGAGTTTTATTGGGATTAAAAGTTTACTTTCCATGTCTGGGCCCATTTAGCTATTATTTCTAAATCATCGTTTAATATATTGGTAGATAACATAGGGTCACTAATTATCACACATAAGTGATGTACTCATCGGCAAATAATTTTAATATTACTTGTATATCTTCAACAAATATAATTGATATAAAACGAAAAAAGAGTAAAGGTCCTAGGACTGGATCCCCTGAGGGACGCCAGCTTCAATTGATTTTAACATTTGACTTATACCCATGTATTACTGTAAACTGATTTCATATTATTTAGACAATACTTCAAAACCAACTATTAAGAGATCCAAGTGTATTCCACTCTGTAGCCCATAAGACTCCTGCAGAAGCAAACCCGTCAACGCTTTGTTTATATCGCAGAATACAGCGGCTGCAATCTCCTTGCTTACACTATCCATCGCCTTAGCTATATAAGAAAATACAAATGAGCAAGCTTTTATGCATGAGAATCACCAGTCGTGTGAAACTGACTGTAATGAAGTGATAGTTCCATTATCTAGAAAAACATTTGACAATACATTTAAAAACACACTTCCTCAAATAAATACTTTGGAAAGACAACTAGTAAGCGAAACCTGGTCGATCATTAGTATAATCATGAAAACATTATTTTTCTTATAAATTGGAACAACGGATTTAACATTCACCATGTCTGGAAATTGAGGAGAGGGACAAAGAAATATCAACCCATCACAAAGTGGAATTGATAACTGAAATGCAAATGTATATGGTTGGCCATATAGAAGCCCCATGGGAAAAAACATTTGTAAAGGCGGGGTAAAATGACAAGTCATCCCGCCGTGGAAATAATGACGCAAGCAGGTTCAGCTATCACAGTCGGCAAGGTTGTTTGTTATGTTTCAAGGGAAGCAACTCTGGTATGGCGACAGCATCTCCACCTTCAAGGCATATTCAGGAAGTATAGCTTTTATAGTATGTTTCATTCATCTCTTCGTGCAGCTATACTCATATTTCCAGTATAGGTCATGCGTGAACTACAAATACAGTCATAAAGGGAAGGGAATAAATAACAACAGAAAGTACGATTAAGGTGCATGCTGTAATAGGACTTCGTCTATACCGTAGGTATTTCTGTGTCCCTTTAGAGTATAAGCACGGTCGGTTAAAACTAAGGCACCACAACATAAAGGGGAAGGAATAAATAAAACAGTTAATGATTAATGTGTATAAGTTGTAATAGGATCTCTGTCTATACTCAAAGAGGCATTTCGTATGCGTCCCTTTGTGACAAATTCAGAAACACCTTTGCTAATTTGATAAATATGCCGCGCACATGAAACTGCACTCTGCATACAGTTTCATGGTAGGCGCGTCTCCAACCGACCTAGAAGCATGATGGGTAATATTGACGACCATGACGGCTCTGATAATCTTTGAAAACTAAAACCAAAGTAACCCGGAAAAAATCCTACCATAAATTCATCAGGAAAAGTTAGTTTTCTCCATATTTCGAAGAATATAACACAACGTATAAGTATTACAGCGAGAGGTGGAAATTACATTGGACCCAAAGGCATATCATATGGTTAGTTATTTGAAATCAAAAGTCCTTTAAAAACTAGTTTTCGACCTACAAGATTTAAGGTCCCTTCCAAAGGACGATATTGTTTGTTATGAGACAAAAGACATTTGAGCAGCTATAAAAGTTTGCGCCCCATATATGTGGCGATCCACGCTGGCCAGGTATTTCATAAAGCTTTCGAAGAAGTTATTTTGGGGATAGTCATTACTCTTATTCATCATGCGATCAGAACGATTTAGAAACGTCTATTTTGCATATCATCTCATCTCCATTGACTTGTCGAGCTCATTGACGACTGAACGTAGCAATCTAGTACTTTCATCTTTTGCTGACAGAGAGGTTCGCCACTAAAGTAATACTCGCCACCGTGCCAGGATAATCATGCGTGCAGAGCCAAAACATATATAAATTGAGTAAAACTACTTGCCAGGAGTCTCAGTAACCTTCTTCGAATTGACTTTGGTAGCGATGGAGCCGAATTTACGCCGCACTTGTGCCATTACAGTACCGTTCCAGCATATATGCGGCCCCGTAAACAATCGGAGTCCGGGCCAGATAATCCTGCATCAGTCAACAGCACGAGCATCGTTCTACGCGATTGGGATGCATGTGGCACGCCAACTATACCGGCCAGCCTGACCTCGACCGTTACGATGGGACGTACATAGTTCATCGAAGATAATTTTGACCGACCATGCCTGGCCAATCCCGAATAACAAATTGGTACTATTTCACCCTACCGACTTGGCGTCCGTCCAGATATGTAAAGACCGCCTGGCGGACGAATGAAGGCGCGATTCATCGATTCATTGCACAATACGCCAAGGCCAAGGCATGTTCTCGCATTAGAAAGCCATTAAACAAAACCTTTGCATCTAACTGAATCAAAAATCAATCCATAATGTCGCCACAATTAAACTAAATACCAAGTTTAGCATGGCACGGACTTATTCTGTTGTTAAGACTGAGAGGGATTCACTGATGATCTATCCATCAGTTCCCTTAACTGGTAACAGATCATCTGGTCGGCTTCCATGCGTCGCAGCCCCCTCTCCAAACCATTTCTCCTTGAACGCGACATTGACAAAGTTTCCTGTAATATGTGGCTCCAAGTTCGCGATAATTTCCTGTGACGCACCGGAACCTCTTAAGATGAGCGGCAGCATTCAGAAGTTAGCTTGGCCCCGTCTCACCTAAGCTGATAGGAGTCCTGGCAATCATGTTGCTGCAGTTTGCAGCTCTTGGTGGCCCGCAAAGTGTTCCTGCATTCTACAAGAGGGACAAACGTTTTAGGTGTACCAAGGGACAAAGGGATGAAGGCAGGACGGGACAAGATGTGAAACGTCAGCCGTCCTGACTTGACCAACAGGAAGGATTCAAGCATCGCTAACAGAACGCTGATACCCAAAAGTCAAATTCAACGTCTGATACAGCCAAAATGGGTTGACGGTGTTATTGCTAGTTACTGGACGTCATTCATTATAGTGTGCTTATTGATACTAATGCGGATTTCGATGTTTGTATGCGGAAACCAACGCACCTGTTGAACAGCGCCGCCATAGTCAACATACACATACTGAAAGCTAAAGTTTTACTTTAAGTGTTTGTTTCTCTTGTATGAATGAAACTACTGTTCCATTATGTTCCGTTTTGCTTCCGAGCGAGAAAGAGATCCCTTCAGATAGTGAGGTTGATAAGTTCCTGTTCTATGGTTTTATGCTAACATAGTGACGCTACATGAAAGTATGTGGTATTTCGATACTGTTTTTCCATTATGTGTATGGTGCTACATTTCACAATGAACTTTGTGCATCTGGTGTGATACAGTCCATGCGTCAGGCCGATCTGTCGTATCTGCTCACATTGTACTGATAGTGACGTGTGGCTGTTCATCTTGTCGTGCACTTTGAACAAGTCATTGTTAAATACACGAGGCTGCATTTCAGCTCGACATATCTTGGGCATACATTATGTGGGAGTTTTTGTAATAAAAATGAATAAGTTTCTGCGTTGGCCGCAAATTTCTTTATTCTGCCTGGTCAGTGGTAGAATATGTACGTTGTTTCACACCACCCTTTCAGGGCAGTCCATTGGTCACTCATCAACGTCCCTGTAAATTGGTGTACAATGTCTCCTAGATCGGGATCGAACCACCGACCATGTTCTCTCCATAGCCGCTCATCCACTGGGTCCAGTGGCGATGTGTCGCTTGATTGGGTGGACAAGATGTAAGACATGTTTGATGGTCCATCACTGGCCACCATTGGTGGACATTGCCCGCATGCGCAGACTTTTCTTTCTCAAATAATTAACCCGACGTCATACTCATAATATTATATCAATTACTGACATCACATCTTCACTCACTGTAGCTATTATAGACAATAATACTACACCACCATATTAACTATAGACAATAATACTATACACTACGATAACACTGACATCAATCTGTATATAAAGACAAGCTACTTAGACGGAGAGAAGCGGATAGGAGATCACATGACGCCAACTGTCCGTGAGAGAATCTGATGGGTTGTGGATATAGAAAATGTGACTCAGTGTATCCAAGGTTTTTTTGAAAAGGAGCAAATTACTGTTCCTTTGAAATGATATAAGCGACGGTCTACTTCTTCTACTTCCGGTCTTGTTGCCGACACAATATAAAGGCCCAAAGGATATGAAATTAAAAAATAGTTTTGGTGTTATAATCACCTGATCTTAATGAATGCAAGCTGCAAGTAAGTAAATTGTAGCTTACTTGATTTTACAATACTCATACTGGCTTGACTGAGCTGTATGACCTCGGGTGAATTTATTGGACCTTACAAACCCCGAGGTTCCAGTGAATGTAGGATTTTAGCGACCTCTAGAGAATGACTGAGACTCCAATGGTCGAGAAAACATCAAAGGATCTGCGATCTTCTAAAACAGATACTCTCCTAAGGGTCGAGGAATCTCTTTATAGAATCCGGCGCATCATCAACTCATCATGTACTGAAGAAATATTTCTGTTTATACTTAACTCTTGGATACACCTCCTTTAAACGACAGAAGAACGTTACTCACATTTACAGCACAAATATAAAAGCAGGTACAGGGTTGAACGCAAGGAGGAAACCTTAATATAGTCCTGATAAAAACATTAGCTGTAATGAAACCTGCACTTTTTCAAAACGTAAAAGTTGCATCTGCGGTCCAAATGCATGTGCATGAATGTCGCATAAATGTTGACAGTGCACGCATAGCGTAAAATCATCTTGAATATGCTAAGACATACGCAAGCGCGACGAGTATAAGTGACCGGTATGGCCAACGCCAGTCAGCAATGCCAGCCAAGTGTTGAACCTTTACTTCGCGTTTCATAATACCAACAGCAAACTTAATACTCAGCAAACAGGTTGTGACCTGTAAGACCACCCAGGACGGGGAAGGCCAACAATCATAACACCGGATAAAATAGTAATCTCGTAAAAGCGCTTTAAAGTACAACAACAAACATATTTCTTTAGGTAGAATAATTCTATTAACATTTGTTAATATGATAATAAGGACCTTTTAAATACAACATCATTGAACTTTAATAACAGTTAAAATGTTATTTTGACTCACGCCAGTGCGCCGGAACATCGTTTATTCACTGCTGATGTGTCTAGGTGACGGTGACGGTGTAGTATTGAATTACTAATTTTGACAAAAACTGTCAATTTGGGGAAGGCCAACTGTTAAAAAGCTGGGTTCTCTAAATGTCAATTCATCCCACGAATACATGTAGAAAATGTTTCTGTCAAGAAACTCAACAAGGCTGAAGATAAAACAACATTTTATTCAGTGAAGAAGTGTTACAGTCACGTCATTAGTCCCAGTCTCAAAGAAGGTAACTCTAATCGGAACTGAGTCACCGGGAAGGATATGTCTCTTTGGAGCAGATGGTCGACTGGACAGAAGAGTTCATTGGATGTTGAAGTGGAACACACCACAATCAAATCAGACCTGGGAATAGTACAGAATAAAGATTTACGGCATGCGACAAAGACTGTGACGTCATGGTGACAGTCTGAGGCAGAAGATGAGTGGTGGAGTTGCTACAAGGGTTTGACAACAATTTATTAATGAACAACCAGCAACTGATCATTGATTGAACATTTCTTGCAGTCCGGAACCTTACAAAACTGGATGCGATGCACACCAGTGATCGTATTGGTGACGCCGTCGGGAGAGGGTCCGGGGGTTAGCCCAATGGCGGCCATGTTTGTTTACAAACAATGCAAGCGATTGTTTTTTCTTTGCAATGTTATTTATTTTAAGAAGACTACTATTTACACCCAAATTTAACGCAAAATAATGCCCAATAAAGAGTATTCCTTAGTCTTTATGTTTCTTTTAAATCCCGAAACAGTGTGAGTACAGCACGTTCTCATTTGTCAATGAAACGTAAAAGTTGTCAATGAACTTGGACCATGAAAAAGTAGAATGAAGATTTTGAATGATGATGATCATTTTGATGGATATTAAATTTCTTGTATTCTGTGAAGGAGATGTTTCGATAAGCAGTGATAACGATATTAGGAATTTATGTCGAAACGTCGCCTTCACAGAATAAAGAAGGTATATCCATAAAATTGTCATCATTCTTCATCAGCTCAACTTACTAAATGCCCACTCAAAGAAGTCAATGAAAAGTTGTTCCATCAACCAATCATATTTCTTCTCTCTGCTTAGCCGACCAATCAACTTTGAGAATAGCTTTACATGTGTGGAGTAAACGAAAATAATCACCTGTTTACCCTAGCCCGTATGGGTAATAAAGCATGTTATTTTCGATTGTTGAAAAGATTAATGAAAAATTGGCTATTTCTATTTCTATTCTATTTTGAACTAATCACTTGTAAGAAGTTATGGTTGTATGACCTCTTCTTTGAGTGGCATTCAGAAGCTGGTATCCATAATAATATATCCATAAAAATTCGCTCCTGTTCGATTCTATGATGGCCATCTGCGCGCTTTGTGTAATCATTACTAAGCTAAAATAGGTTCATTTAAAGACGAAGTCACAAACACTGTGTTACACGACATTTAATACAGAACCTTATACTTAGATATCTCCCAACTGATATCATCTGCCACACACACCACCTTGGCATCCCCACACGTTTACGGCAACAGATCCCACCGCCACCAGACTGCCACATCATCCTCACCTTGGCATCCCTATGCTGCTCCACGGCAACACATCCCCATCGCCACCAGCCTGTCACACACCCTCACCTTTGGCATCCCCACACGTCTACGGCAACACATCCCCATCGCAACTAGCCAGCCTGTCACACACACCCTCACCTTGGCATCCCCACACGTCTACCCGGGCAACACATCCCCATCGCAACCAGCCTGTCACACACCCTCACCTTTGGCATCCCTACACGTCTACGGCAACACATCCCCACCGCCACCAGACTGCCACACACCACCTTGGCATCCTCCCACACGTCTACGGCAACAGATCCCCACCGCCACCAGACTGCCACACACCCTCACCTTTGGCATCCCCATACGTCTACGGCAACACATCCCCACCGCCACCAGACTGCCACACACCCTCACCTTGGCATCCCACACGTTTACGGCAACACATCCCCACCGCCACCAGACTGCCACACACCTCACCTTGGCATCCCCACGTTTACGGCAACACATCCCCACCGCCACACACTCACCTTTGGCCTCCCCATACCTCTACGGCATTACATGCCAATTGCTACCAGACTGCCATATGCACCTTTAACTTCTGTATCCCTACACGCTTCTTACGGGCAATGACATCGCCACTCGCCAATTGACTGCCAAATCCACGATAAACAGGCAATGTCGGGTGATGAGGGACAATAGAACATTGACAAAAGACGACCCCCTTGCAAATGCAAAAGAGCATTAGGATGACATATGCGATCACGCATTGAACTGAAGCTTTCACGGTGCTAGACCACCAGTTACTGCGATGCAATGCCAAAGTTACCCTGGCCATAGCAGTGTTCCAGTCCCAGAGATATCCTCCAAGGAACAGTTGATGCAGGCTGAGCCAAATCTTCCCTCTCCAGGCCAGGTGGGTAACCTTTGAGGTGCTAGTCGCCATTACAGGATATCACCTTGGCACTTTTGGTGAGAGATGTACATACTGTGGAGGATGATAAAGCGTCTCCCCTAGCTTTTACCCAAGGATATCTTATCTGTATATCACGACTCTAAGCCAGTCTGACTGATGATACTTCCAGTTTCTGAAGCGAAGAATCTTACATGGAGGAAGATCACTACCAGCTGGCTACTCCATCCCCTCTCGTCAAGCACCTAAGTGGACAGCACTCCCCACCGTCTCTTGCGGTGGGACAGTACAGCAGTGTGAAGTGGCTGCGTGAGGTTTGGTTGTATAGAGATGCTTGGTGCCTTCATCCATACACTTTCACCGTAATGCTGTCTTGGTTGCTAACACTCCCTCTGTATTCATTTTCACAGGATCCGGCGGTGGCAGTGACTATAGGGATAACGTGAAGTAGTTGGGACCATTGGGGCAGCTTAGAAGTGATTAATTCTCGTCACATTTAATTCCAGTGGATCTTTGCCGCGTGGGACTCTATAATTTGACTATTCCATGACTTTGCAGGCCAAGTTCTGCAGTAGGAGTCCAGCCGATACACTCTCCTCTTATCATAACCACACCGGGATATGCTGTACAGCCAACTCCTCTGATTGACATATACGGCGTGTTGTAATTGAGGGCCTTTGGTATATCCTGGCGCATACAACTTATCAGTAAGCACTCACTCTGTGCAGGATTAGAGCAATTGAGCAGCAGGCGCTTCTATGTTCTTATGCACAGAATTGTACCGTACATCTGGATCTAAATAATTCCGGTGCCAAGCAGCCCGTGAGGCAATATCCAGTTCCGTCGCCAGCCGGAAACAACGGCTCTTTGGCTTTGCGTAACAGCGTTTGCGTAGCTGCATAGCCTTATCTGTTGATAGCCCTGCTGGCAGTAATCAGGCTGCAAGACTGCAGCCTTCAAGGCCCAGCTACGGTAGCCGGCTGATAGGTTGAAGGTTTCACAGGGATAGAAGGCAGGACAACTTTAGGGAATAATAGCTGCAGCAGCCCTGGCTTGGACATAAACAGATCGGGCACGTAAGAATAAAATTTAGAAGTGATACTCCCAACGTCTTAGCCCAACGTCCGATACAGCCAGTGGGAGAGGAGCTGAGGTTGTTAGCGAAAGCCAGGGAGCCGCTAAATATTGGATACATTGTGCCTGGTCGGTTCCACGTCAGTGATTTCTTTGAGGATTGTATGCTGAATTTTGAAAATTGCCAAAATTTGTTCACATACGTCCATATCCAAATAAGCGATGGACGCTCTCACGAGTGATTATAAATTAGATGTAGGAAGAAATGACCGCATACATAGTCACCAGCAAACACACTGTTCACCGCCGTGGAACGTGGCAACAAGTTCATTACAAATACTGTAGAAGCTACTCAGGGAAATCCTGACTCATTTCATCACGTGACTGTGACTAGGTGCCTGTCTATTGTTACTATCCGCCTCACTATCTGCCATTGAGCTTTGGCCGGCAATTTATTTAGTTGTACCAGCTGCAGCAAATACGGCACTGTTTCTGTACTACTGTCACCCCTCAACTATAAAAAGAAGTGTAGAAACGGTTTCCCACAACTCTTTGTACTGTGTATTTCCATGCAATGAACGCTTGTTTACATTTTGATTGATGCTATCTCCTGGTCGAAAAATCTAATATGCCGTCCTGATGGTTATTAAACTTTCTAGGCTTCTGCGGTTTCAATCCTATCAAAATGTTCGTTTATCGATCTTTGAAAGTGCAAAATGTTTATGAACTATTTCACATCATTTTCATTTTGTAGATTACCCCCAATGAGTTAACGTTAACCCATTCCTGAAAACCCTGGTTGTAACGGAGTAATATCAATTGTTGACGTGAGAGCACATGCACGCTTCAATTTCTTGTTACACCAGCGTCGGTGTCGGTGTCAGTGCTATGTGTGTGTTTTTAGCGGAGCAACCAGTATAATTGGATTAGTAATATGCGGAATCAACTATTAAAGAAATGTAAGTGGTTTTACAACTGTACCATGTATGTCTCGTAGTTTGTGCATAGCGAGCAACAATAATACCAGCACTCAAGAATGCAGATACATATATTGATATCAAACATAATATATAGCGAATTATGAATATCACTGATATGATTGAAAAGAGGCATGTAACATCAATGTAAACTTATCACTACCACACAAATCTATGTTTTTATGTTTCGCGGAGCCGGTATACGTAATACGAGATCTACTCTCCAGTGTCTAACATATATGCGCGCCACAGGGCGAAGACACATGCTTTCCGGTGCGAAGTATAAAGTTAACACGTTGGTGCTTGAGTGCGTTAGTCCTTGGTCCAGGTCAGCTAGTGCAGAAGTTACAAATAGCAATATGCATATTATTTTTCTTTTTTGTGTTGTAACATTATATTTCAAAAGAATATCCCTACACTGGGGCCTTTATACCCAGATATCACTGGTTTCAGTAATGATGACATCTGGACTTTTTATGATAACTCTCTTTTTTTTATGTTAGTTCTATATTTATCCACGGGTAACCAGGGCCTTTCTTCAATGGTTAAAGTACATGGCAACCTTTGGAGATGCCTTTGTTTTACTCTTTTTGTCTTCCTTGTTGTTGAAAATTGAAAATTCTCAACAATTCTCTATAAAAATTGGTACAATGTCTTTCTGTATTTTCTACTCGATTGTTTCAGACATGGGCAATGATTCTATCGCAATATGCGGCGACTGAATCTTATACTTGATCCATCAATAGACAGCAGAAAATTATAAGCACACTAACAATCCTCAGGCCGTAACACAGTATTAGATAAAATTGAAGAACTGAATCTTATGGATCTTTGGAGAGAACTAAACCCAGATTTGAAGAAAAAACGCGGTGGAAAAGAAATCCACGACAACAGGCTAGACTGGACATTTCTTAATTACAGAAAACCTATTTAACATTACTTTAAAAGCCACGATCCAACCGGGCTATAAATCAGACCATTCCGCTATTACGATTTCGTTGTCTACATCTAAAACAAAGAAAAGGGCCGTGGATATTGGAAATTAGACACCTCTTTATTACAGAGCGAAGATTACATTAAAGTATTAATCAGACTTATTGGAGGAAACGAAACTTGAATACGCCAGACACTAAATACACAGCCGCGGAGATAAAAGATATAAGGGATGAAAATCTTAATCTCACAATCAGTGATCAACTGTTTTTAGAAAGGAAGTCATTTTAAATCTATATCGTTTGCATCGTTCTTGAAGAAAGACAGACAAAAAAAATCTTAAGCGTTTAGAACAGAATATTATCATTTTAGAAGACGAAATGAGAAACGATTTTCAAAATGCCAGCGAACTGACCTTTGCTAAACTATCCGAGTCCAAAATAGAACTCGAAAATTAAAGAAGAAGAAATAAGAGGAATCCAAGTACGAAATAGAATCAATGGTACGAAGAAGGCGAGAAACCAGACAAATTACTTCTGCCATTTAGAAAATAGAAACTATGCTAATAAACTCATTAACACAGTCGTAACCGATCATGGCATAAGAAATAACTGATGGACAGAAATAATTGAAGAACAGAAATTATTTTACGAAAATCTATATAAAGCTTTTGCAGAGTAAAGTAAGCCTAGAAGCACAAGGTTATTTAACGATCTTGTTACACCATGTTTAGATAAAGATTTCTCCCACGAATTAGATGCAGACATAACCATAAACAGAAATTGCTGTTGCCATAAAGTCAATGAAACATAATAAGAGTCCCAGCCTGAGACGGTTTTCCTATAGAATTTTAAAGTTTTTTTTTGAAAGATATCAAAACATGGGTTCACCGTTATATTAAGGACATATTCAATAACAATTTTCTTAGTACAACAATGAATAGAGGAGTGATCACTTGTATCCCTAAATTAAACAAAGACAGAAGATTCCTTAAGAACTGGCGACCTATTTCTCTCTTAAACGTCCTGTACAAAATCGTAAAGCACTTGTATCACAAACAGGCTAAAAAAGACATTAAATCTTTTCATTAATGAAAATCAAACGGGTTTTATTCCAGGACGATACATATCCGATAACATAAGACTTCTCTACGATATTATGTTTGAAACTAAGAGATTAAACAAAAGCTTTATTCATACTGATAGATTTTGAAAAGCATTTGACACGGTTTCTAAAGAGTTTATTATGATGGTCCTAAATAAATTCGGCTTTGGGAACAAATTACAGAAATGGGTTAGTATGCTAATGTCGAATGCAACTGCTTGTATTGTACAAAATGGACATTTATTTACTTTCTTCCAAAACGAAAGAGGTTGCAGACAAGGAGACCCAATTTCACCGTACTTGTTTTGTTCGTCGCGGAAATACTAGGGACTATGATTCGTAACAATGTCGAAATAAAGGTGTCACCTTAAATGATATCGAATACGTTTTAGGTCAAAATGCTGATGATACGGAATTATTTTTAGATGGATCAGAGACCTCTCTTAAGGAAGCAATAGACACTCTATCAGGCTTTTATAAAATGTCTGGACTGAAAATAAACGTTGATAAAACTAAGGCAGTATGGCTTTGGATCACTCGCTGGAAGTAAGATAAAACTAACCCTCGACCTTAATCTAGATTGGCATGTAGGAAACTTTGACGTATTGGGAATCACACTGAACGCTTCTTTACAAAACCTGTGGGTTATCAACACTAGAAAAAGACTAGACAACATCAAAAGAATTCTTTCAAAATGGCGTAAACGTAATTTGACTTTGATCGGTAAAATTACCGTAATTAAAACGTTGGCCTTATCAACCATAGTTCATATCTTTACCTCCCTTCTAAGCCCATCTCCCGATTTTAACGCAGAATTGAACACTCTACTTTTTCAAGTTTATATGGAACCACAAAAGGACAATTTAAACGAATCAATCTTATGCGGAATTATGAAGATGAAGGACTAAGAATGATTGATATTAAAACTTGTTCAATGAATCGCTGAAAATTTCATTTCTTAAAAGATACACTACTAAACAGAAACAATATGACCTCTCTGGTTTTCGGTCAGACTATATCTTCCATTTCGGTGCAAATATCCCGCTTTACTTGAAAATAAAAACCCTTCTGGAATGAGTATGTTCCAAAGGCGGTAGAAGTATAAATAATATAGATCCATTCGGTTAATACTGATGTTTAATAACTATGTTAATATAATATTCCGGAAATCATATTGAAATAACAAACAATGACATTCTTTTTTCTTCCCGTGTTGACAGTTTACTTACTCATATGATCATTCTAGCCAAACGACCTTATCTTTGGTATGAACAGCAAGGAGTTTAAACCATGTGTATTAATTCTGTTAAAGTTACCTAAAAGACGTCTTCACGGTAGAAAAAATACATTGCTATCAAACATGATAGAATCAGTTTATTCAACAGAATATAGAATGTACTACAAAGATGCCTTAACTCTTTTGCCCATATATTAGTGGTCTCCTCTATAGCCCGTTTGTATATTTGAATGTATGTCGGCTGTTGCTACCAATGTCAGCGTTTATCTTGATACAAGTGCCGACTTATCAGCTGGAGGTTTCTCTGTTCTGTTTGATACTGTATCTTATTTTGAATGTGCTTAATCATGTAACTCACTGAGTGTAATAAAGAAATGTGTAAAAGGACCATTATCTTTTAAAGTTTCATTAAGTTACCTCCAGAGGAGTGCACAAAAGGATCTGTACCCAGTTCGAAGAATTTTTAAGCAATACACTCCAGATCTTATATCAAACTGGGCTAAAATGTTATCACGTGTCAGGCGTATCCAACAATACAGGATTGTATTATATTTCGCTCACCCAATCTGTACCTAACATTGTATGGCTTAAAGAGAACGTAGAATTCGTTCTCATTGATCAGTTTAAGCAGTTATGGTGGCGCTCTCTATATAATGTATAAGCATTCACTATTTTAAGAACCATTTTGTTACAATTACCTTACCTTACCTGACATACACATTTAGACATAATACATGCGAATCTTTGTGAATAATGCGCATTATTGTATTACATCTAGTCTGTGAGTATGATATTTCAGGTCAAAGAAAATCCGTCAGTCTGACAGTTGAGTTCACGCTCCCGCATTACTTACATGGTTTATTTTCTTTACACTTGAACAAGACTGGGGTAAATTTCAATGCTGTAATCGCATAAAGTCTTTTGAACGGTATGTTTTAAGTGCACTGCATTTCTATTCATAGTCAGATATATCGGTTTGATTACATAACATTGTACTGTGCAGCATATTTACCAGTGTATGTATTATTGCATAGGACACGTTGGGATAAGATAATATCGCAGGGGCAGAGTCATATCAAATGACAAGCTGCGGGTGTGTTTGAGGTGACATTTATAGTATCAGTCACTGAATTGATCAGTTAATCAACCTGTTATAAAAATATAACAAAGTATAATCTACAAAATCTATTTATGCAACACGCACAGTTAAACATCACTGGTTTCTTATAACTTACTTATTATTATTTGATTAGTAATACATAAGGTTGTACTGGTATTATTGTTACCACTGTATATATTATGAATCAGTGCGCATGAAGCCTAGTATTGTTAAAGCAAACATGACTGCTATGTTAATACATACCTTGGCGTGGAAAGACTATAATATTTATGAGTATATAGGAAGAGATTATTTTAGTATTGTATACACACATAGTAAAACTTACAGAAATAGTGGATGGTGTAATATCATAGGTTATACTAATTGCATGATAACATACATGTAGTTGCTCAACCAGGAACATGAAGGTAGTACGTGTTATCTGCTGTCATACAGTCCATGTCGAAACTGACCTGTTTTATCTTCTCACTGTGGATTTGTCCACGTGTGTGTCGATCGTTATGGTCATGTAGAAACAGCTTGAAGTCTTACACAAAACATTGTAAATGAAATGGGGTGCATTTCAGTCGACATGTGTCGGGTATACATTATATATACATAATCAATCCCAGTGTTCCGTGTTAATTGCACATTTCTAGTTCGGTCCGTCAGAAAAAATATATATTACTGAAACAGCTTTAGCTTTGTTGGAAAACGGAATTCAATTGCTTTAAATATATACGCGTGGAAATTAATTAAGCAAAACCTGAATTTTCTTAGACAGAGCAAATTTACTTACTTGTTGTTAACATGCGCATAAAAAAACCACTACGACTTAACTGTCAGTACCACTATACCTCGTATTCACGGAAATAATAACTATTATTGTCTTGCACGTCCAAATACTGACTTTCCACCAGTATCTTGTGTTGGCCCCTTACAGACGAACAACTGAATCAAGACGCCTCCTTGGTCAATCTTGATCAGATCAGATTTGATTCGGAGAATCCTGGTCCATTCTAATGCAAGGCAGCAATGATCAATTCGCCGACCTTTCTCCTCCATTATTTACTACAATGCTACATTATGTACAGGGTCACACTAAAAACACACCACAATACTCCAGTACTACAGTGCTACAATACTACAGTACTACAATACTACAGTACTACAATACTGCAGTACTACAATGCTACAGTACTGAAGTACTACAATGCTAGAATAATATAATTGCTATAATACTACAATACTACAGTACTAAAAAGTACTGCAATACTAGAATACTATAGTATTACAATACTACAGTACTACAATACTATAATGCTACGGTCCTACAATACTACAGTACTGCAATGCTACAATACTGTGGTACTGCAATCTAAGAGGGACTACGGTACTACAATACTACATTTGCAATACTACATTCATTTAATGCTACTGGTGCTATAATGCTACAGTGCTACCATGCACTGTAATACTACAGCACAACAATGCTACATTACTACAATGGTACAGTACAATACTACATTAAAAATACCACGGTACTACAATGCTTCTGTAACAGGAGGATCCTATTTCGGGTCCTCAGGTCCGCAGGATTCAGGGGGTTAAATTCACAATGACAGCCAAACAGAAGATTTTGCAAACCAAATCAATTTATTTCAAACTCCACTAATATATATCGTAAAATCAACAATAAACAAAGTTAAATAAACAAGCAAAAGTAATACCTCTAAGGATCCTTAGAAAAGTGAAAACCCTATTAAATATACCTATACTATTGCCTATATCCCAACTTAATTCTCCAAAATGTTGTTCCCTGCAAAATAAAACAAAAATTACTACCTAGCATTATGTAACCAAAACTTTATTTCTTTGCTTTAAGCTAAAATTGAAAGAACTTAAAACTCTGTTTGCCTAGTCTACAGAAACAATAGTGAACTTCTGACCTTCCTTGCCTCTGTAAGACCCCCAGAGTGCAGAGAAAAATAATCTGCCCTTTTATGCCACTAACCCATAACTCTTATCCAATAAAATATGCTCTGAAAATTACCCAATAAATGCCTACAAAGAAAGGTTCAGTGGACTGATCCCTCTGCTCATGAGATGCTCATGCACTGGCCCATCCCATTGCATAACAATGGAGAAAAGAAGCATACTAGGCACATGCTCAGTGGGTCCTTATCCCCAAGAGCTAAATGGTCCAGCCAACTGAAGCCTAAGCTTGGTGTATTATTTTTAGCCCAGCTATGCCTAACCCTGTCCGAACCTAAAATAACCCTATCACTACATTCAATTGCCGATGGAGGTCTGTCCTCGCCCGAAATCTCTTTCCACATGTTATGCATGAGAATAAATGAACAAATGCTGCGTGATGCTTTTCACATGGCGCCTCCGGGCCCTTGCTGAAGAAAATGCTCCAGCACTGCAAACATCACATGGTCAGGGGTCTCGGTCCCCTTCAAGCTCATCAAGCTCAGCTTGATTTACACCAATATCTAAGATGTTGCTCATCTGTAAGGAAGGGATGGACTTAACACAAGGAAATCATGTCAAGGGCATTTCTTATTCTGAACACGAATTTGTATAACGTTATACCCCTTATGAAACCTGTTTCCAGTTTCTCTACATGATTGTTTATGTTGAGTCACCTACAGAACCATGGCCATGGCTACTCTCAGTGAACTTATTCGTGCAACCCTTCCTCCTCACAAGATATAGGTCTATCAGATACAAGCATTGCGCCAAATTAGCTTGCTGAAAAGTTTAAGGAGAAAATAACCCTACCATTACACTACAATGCTACAGTGCTACAATACCACAGTACTACAATACTAAGGTACTGCAGTACTACAGTACTACAATACTACGATATTACAGTACTACAATACTACAGTACTACAATATTACAGTACTACAACACTACAATATTACAGTACTACAATACTACAGTACTACGGTACTACGATATTACAATATTAGAGTACTACAATACTATAGTACTACAATACTACAGTACTAAAATACTACGATAATACAATATTACAATTACTACAATACTACAATATTACAGTACTACAATGCTACAATGCTACAGTACAACCATACTACAATACTACAGTACTACAATGCTGCGGTACTACAATATTACTACAATGCTACATTACTACAGTACTACAATATTACAGTACTACGGTACTACAATGCTACAATATTGCACGGTACTACAATGCTACGGTACTACAATGTTACAGTTGCTACAATGCTACAACGCTACAATGCTACAATATTACAGTGCTACAGTTCTACGGTACTACAATGCTACAGTGCTACAATGCTACGGTACTACAACACTGCATTACTACAATGCTGCGGTGCTACAATGCTACAATGTTACGGTGCTACAATGCTACGGTGCTACGGTACTACGATGTTACAATGTTAGAGGTGCTACAATGCTATGGTATTACAATGCTACAGTGCTAAAATACTACAGTACTAAAATGCTACGATAATGCAATGTTGCGGTGCTACAATGCTACAATATTACGGTGCTACAATACTACAGTGTACTAAAAGCCTGTACTCAAGCCCAATGTTGCTTTGTTTTCCTCCGCGCCTAGAAATAATCCAGCTATATGGCGATTTGCTCCCACTTTGCCAGTAGTTAATCCTGCCACAATTAACGAATATCAGTTTATTACCCATACGGGCTAGGATACACAGGTGATTATTTTTTGTGATAATCGCACATGTGCTTTTCAGTGATTCTCAACGTTGATTGGTCAGCTAAGCAGAGGAAGAAATATGATTGGTTGACGGAACTACTTTTCATGATCCAAGTTCATTGACAACTTTCATCGTTTCATTGATAATTAGAACGTGCTGTACTCACCTTCCGAGATTTAAAAACAGAAAACATAAGGGTTAAAGAGTATGAATAATCTTTTTATTAGACGTCATTGTTTTGCAATAAAATTGCGTTATAAATAGTAGTCTTTTTAAAATACATAACCTTAAAAAACAACAAAAAACTATCGTTTGTTTGTAAACAAACATGGCAACAAACATTATTTCAACTCGGGCATATTTCCCGTAATCACTCGTACCGAGTTGGTTATTCTCTTAATAATTCACACCCTAATTAGCAAGGTCAGGCCTGGCTGGTTATTGCTGAGCGTGGTGAGCCATGAACAGTGTTCACCACATGCAAAACAATTTTAGCCAATAAGTGTTCACAATTTGCAGCTTCAGTTATCAATTTCTTATGCTGTCTCCCACATAGTGGGGTTGTAAATATTTGTATTGTGTTTGCATTTGATTAAAATGACATTACATGACTATAACTATAAGTTATATATGTTTCATATATTTATATGTAACTGAACTTATAACACTAATCATCTGCTTAAAATGATAAATATGTTGAAGATACATTACGTGACTATAAGTTATATCTGTATAATTTGTTTATTTTTGTATATCTGTCATTTTATTTATAACATGAATTATACAGATTTGTTGTACATTTGTAGAATAAAATAAATTGGCAAAGTGTTGAACTGACGTGAGTTTTAATCCCGTAGTAACCCATTACTAATTTAATCCCCTTTGTTGCACCATCAACTTTACTTAATTGCGGTGACAATAGAGCTGGCAAAGTGGGGGGACACCTAGGCTGACGGCCCTCTGTAAATAATCGAGTCTGGACCGACAATCCAGTGGGTCAATATCATGAGCATTGATCTCGCAATTGGAATTCGATAACGCGAGCCTGACCACCCGATCGTGAGTCGCTTCTTACGACAAGCATACTAACCTCTTACGACAAGCGTAGTAAACCGGATCTTCCGGTTCTCACGCATACGATGACCTGTTTTATGTTACTTAAATGAGGCAATTATAACCTTGCCTGCCAGTTAGTGCTATGGTACAGACATGCCCTGCATTACGCACATCAACGATAACATAGTCAGTGCTCTGTATCTACGCTACTCCCATCGTTGACATCCACTGCCTGTCTTACAGACCCGCTTTTCCAGGCAGTACAGATTTACCCGTCACACGGGACATATCCTAGGTCACTAAGGTACCTCTAATGTTTTGAAATACGGTACATGTTCTTCCTGCGTGTTACAAATATATCAATCGACGTATAACAGAGTTTATTACCTGTTTGTAAAACGTCTAGCGCTGTGGGGAAACCGTGAAGAGCCACCCACCTCCTCGTGGTGGGTGCTGGGTAACCCTAAGCGCTCTTCAACCATTGTGGACTAGGGGTATATTTGGTCCACCAACCTGTTTGCCGTGTGTCGGTGGAGGACGGGAGTCTGGCTGTAGGACCAACACACCACTTCGCCCCATACTTCACCTAGACAGAGTGGTAGAATTGGCCCCGATTCTATCAATCGGCTTGTCACACCTGCTCGTGCCCTGCGCATGGAAACATTCAAATTTATGAATGTACATTTATATAATGGTGATATTGAATGTTGTATTTCATAATTATGTTGTTATATCTATTTTCCTGGGAGTCCTATGCCAGAAGGCGGTGGCTCATGGGCCAATCTGGTGATAATGACCTCAAATGATGTATGTCTCTAATTTCTTGTCTTGGGCGAACCAGTCGGGAATGGAATTGGTAGACAAATGCACCTATTTGTGTCGTTTTCTCTGGAGTAAAACACCCCTGTAATCCTAGTGTAAGCATCTCGGATATCCGGTGCATATTGACACTGTCCTTGTTGACACTCCGTGGTGGGTGGAGAGCAGGGGTGCTGAATAATTCGCCTTTCACAAGCTACTCCAACAAGCTGGTTCAAATAGAATGAAAAAGCCACGATTGGACGGACTAGATCGGCCTAATGAGCCTATTTCATCAAATACTGACTCTGGGCAAGATTTCTGGAAATTGAAGCTGAAAACTTTCTCCGAATGAAACTAAACCCGTTCGCCATTTCCAAGGCTATATCTGGCATCTTTGGAGAAGTTCAAAATGTTACGCGCGTCACCGTGGTGGCTCGCTTCTTGTGCGAGTAGTGTGCATGGAGACAGCAATCTCTCAATCTGTTGTCTATCAAGACGTTTGCAAATATAGTGGTTGCTGTGTCTGTGCACAGGACGCAGAACTCTACCGTGGAATCATCCGCTCATCTGTCAGAGGAAGACATTGCTTTAGAATTACAGGATCAGGGCGTTTCAGCGGTGAACCGGTTCACCTTTAAGAAAGAGGGGCATCCTTGCAAGACAAATGCTTATCTTTTGACGTTTTCTCGTTCGTAATTATTGTCCTCCTGAGAGGGTACGTAAGTGCCAAAACATTTCAAGTCAATTTAAGTGTACCAGGTTTTTAATCGTAGTATTTCTGTGTTTTTAATGTGTGGCTAAATCTCAGCATCAACGCCAATGGCTGAAAAGATGGTGTAAGTCCAGCTAGGGTCCATGCAGGTAGCAAAAGTAATGTAAGTCCCCATGGGCCTTAGTATGATGATCTACCTTCAGTTGTTGGCGATCTATAGCCCGTATTTTATATTGTATTGTCTTCTTTAATTGGAATATTTTAACTTTGCAATAGTTTTATATTTATAACTGTGATTTTCTGAATCTTTTTACTTGTCCATCGTCGACGGGTTTTAATCTTCAAATGTTTTCACTTTTATGTGTATAAATTGATTTCGTCACGATATGGCTGAGATGTTGCCGATGTGACGTTAAATGTCAACTCACTCACTCACTCATTTTCTCGTTCGTCGCTTCCAAAATTGATTAAAGCGGGCTACTTTAATATGTCTATGGATGTATAATGTATGCCCAGTTCACTCCGATGTTATAAATGTCAACATTTGAGGACACGGCTCACAATCTTGCCGAAAGTATAGTAGCGTATCATCGTTGTGGCGAACGCCGCTGACAGTTCAAGAATGCAACAAGAGTTACAGGTGCGCTAACTGTGATGGTGCACGCGTAGCTTCTTCTAAATCATGCCCACTGTATGGCAGTTAGAATTCAAATTATACCTGGATGCCCAAAAAATGTTCAATCCGATCCTCAACTCCTTTAAACATTATCTACGCTGCCGCAGTCACTCGCTTTGCGGCAGTGTCCTCTACTACGTGTCAGACTGACTTGACTTAGGTCAGAGTCAGCCAAAACTATCTCTTCAGCTTCAGCCACTAAAACTACTGCCACTGTCACTTAGTCTACATCTGTGGTTCTCAGACTGATGTCATGCCAGGCCCTGTGCATGGCGGTGCGTATACTTGCACTGCATTCTATTTGGAATTGTTTAAATTTTTGGTCTTAGCGCCTTTTTCATGGAACATCATTTGACTTTGAAGTGTGTTTACATGAACTTTGCCTAGAGTCTTATGCCCAGAAGGCGGTGGCTCATGGAGCCAATCTGGTGGAAGAATAAAATCTTCTAATTTCTTCTGCTGGAGTATATCATCCGAGTATGCTTGGTGCTGCAAGTTGGAGACTGCAGCTTTGCAGTATTGTCTTCATGATACTCCGTGGTGGGTGGGGAGCTCCGGATGATTAATCTTTCAAAGCACTAACCATGGCTTACAGAAGCTCCCCTAAACCCCCGAAACGTCCTCATGATACTGATCCTGATGATGATGACCATAGATGACCCAAAATCGAATTGATTACTGGCCATGTTTTCTTAGTGATGGAGACTCAAGATAATACAAGATTGAAGGTGAATCCTTGTGCGGTACAAAAGGCATACAAAGGCATAGCCGGTGATGTGAAAAAACATTAAACTTTTGCGTTCAAGGTCATTTGCTCATTGGGTGCAGCAAAGGCAACAGGCAACTAACCTGATGAAATACACAATGCCATTTTTTGAAAGTGGTCAAAATGTAACACATATTATATTTGGGATTACACTTTCTTAGCCAAAGTGCTTTTACAGCACTTTTTTGGGGGTCGGGTCCCATGCGGGATTCGAACCCCACACCCTCAGAAGTCAGGCACCCTAATCGCCAGCACACAAAGTCAGACGCCTAGACCGCTCAGCCACCGCGGCTTCCACAAAAATGGAAGTCCCGGGCCGGCACAGTAGTCTAGACTGCGGACTTTCACAGCAGAAGCTAACGCCATATTAACAGCTCTTAAATATGTTAATAAGCTTACCGTAAATATTAACAATACATAATCTTTTTCCGATTCTCTTTTCATGTCTTCAGGCTATTAAACATCTTTCTTGTAAGCATCCACTTTTTGTTAGAAATTATTGAATTGTATAATGCAGTCGCTACTGGCCAATGCGACATCGTCTTTTGTTGGTTACCCAACCACGTTGGCATTTCTTGGAACACAATGGCCGATCTTGCTGCCAAGACGGCGCTCAACAAATCCCGTGACAACGCTTCTTATTCCATACTCTGATTACAAAGCTGCTATTGAATGTTGTAATCAGCGATCTGATGCAGGAGAAGTGGGACACCCAGAAATGGTATTAATAAAATTACATGCAATAAAGGCCTATATTGGTTACACCTACTTGGGTTGTCAGTCCAGATTTGAAAAGGTCATTGTATGCGACGATGTGGCATTGGCCACTACTGGATACACTCACAAATACTTGTTAAAGGTGAAGATCGTCCATGTCCAGCTTATCTGTGTTGAATTCCTCCATCATAAAGGGATAAATACTTCATTGTGAAAACAAACACTCGTTAATTTTTACATTTAGTTATTGGTTTTAAAAATTGATTTAATAGATGAATTTTGAGAATAATATGTTCTGTGGTTAGATGTATGGTGCAATGATTGGTAGTTTTAGATTAGTAACTTAGATTGTTAGTGGCTGTACCCTCAAAGGGGTTAAAGTACGGTCCCGAAATATTTAGGTCAGTCTCCAACTAACCAGCATATTTTCGTGCTTTTAACTTACATGACTAAATTCGACTACAATCGCCAGCGGCACGGAAGGATGGTGTAAAATCAGGTAGGCTCCATACAGGTAGCAAAGAAGTAATGTAAGTCCCCATGTGGTTCCTAGTATGGTAATCTTCGCTCAGTTGTTGGCGATCTATAGCTTCCGTGTTTTATAGTGTATTTGTCACTCTTTAGATTGTGAGATATTTTAGCTTTGCTCGTTAGTTTTATACATTGCATCTGTGATTCTCTAGTATTTTTACTGTCCATCGTCGACAGGTTTTAATCTTCAAAATGTTTTCACTTTTAATTGTATAAATTGATTTCGTCACGATATGAGAAACGAGATATTGCTGATGTGACGTTAAATGTCTTTCATGACTCACTTACCTCACTCTAGCGCTGTAGGCAACCATGACACAGCGAACGTAATCAGTGTACTGGGGAGACGCTTGATGTCAGGGAAACATTGTATAATTCTCATAGCCCGACCGACTGTAATTAGGTCGCCGATGCGATGCTAAAAACATTTATGCTGAAACCAGCTCAGGATAAACGACTGCTCATTACACTGCACCAGCTGTTAACAATCTTCGGTCTTCACATTTTGCATTTAATACGTTAATACAACAATAATAATATATTACTTTTAATGACCGTGGTGTCTAACTTTGTGACAGTAACATGCAGAAGTTCAATCTATGTTGTTGTTCTCTGCTGTTCAGCTTGCAGTGCAGTCTGTGTTATGGATTCACAATCCCATTTTGACGACAGATGATCTGGCTTATATGTTCCGCATTTCCCGAATATCAAAGAAAACAGTATATGAGTTTATTATTTTTTTAGTTCGTGTTACACAGTTCTAGAGTACCCTTCTCCAGCCCTGCGAGTTGTAGTACTAAGCTGCAGGTAATACAAAGTCAAGGACGACTATAAATCAGGTCATAATAGAGGAAGGTGCACTGTTCAATCACATACCTGTGACTTGACGCCCAGTGTTGTGCGTCCTGTACGGTTTTGTAGACGATACCTGCTTTTGGCGTGGAGGTAAGTATTACAAACTTTATCTGACAAACGATCAACGCGTATGGATGATTACCGATTATCTGGCCGAGGAAACATTGAAGAAGTTGTTGCGCGTATCGAGTTTGTCAAATTGCAAAATGTAGTTTTCAGCTACGTTTTGCAATTGTTAAAACTCATGCGTCTGGCACAACGCCTTCAATGTTCCTCGGCAAATAATCGATAATCTCCGGCGGTATCGATCGCCGATAATTTGTATCGCCACCTCCATATTTAATCATCCTGGCGAGACTTTACCCACACTAATTGCGATCAGCGAGTCTGAGCATGAACCTGATTATGTCGTCGCTTCCATTTTAATGCAACTAACAACTCACCGCAGGCTATTACGAACTAAAAAATGATAAACTCGCCGCGATAACGTGTCGGGAAAATGCGAACATATAAACGAATCGTGAATCCATAACACAGACACTACAGCTAACAACGGCGTATTTCTTTTATGGAATTGAATCGAATGTTCTCACAAAGACCGACACCACCGACAAATTAAAAAGTAATATTATTATTGTTATTATTTTATCGATAATAAATGCAAATGTGAACCGAAAAGACCAACCAGTGCAATTAACAATGAAACGATCATTTATCGTTGAAACGCTATAAATATTTTGTATCGGCTAATGCAGTCGGTCGGCATGGCTTTCCTGACATCAGCGTCTTTACACTGATTACGTTCGCTGTGTCGGCCTCATGGGCGAAAATCATTTATACGATAAAAAGTGGTACGAAAGGTAAAATGGGCGCTGATAACTGAGAGAATCACGAACGCGAACAACTAAAACATTCTAATAAGAAAGCACGTATGGCGAGGTCGCTGAAGATGAATCTCATGCCAGGAGATACATGGTTCGCTGAACTATCTGTCATGAAGTTAAGCACAATAATAACATTGTTGACTTATGGGGTTTATACTTTAACGGTACGGCCTGGTTACTGACTGCCAGTATTCCCGTCTGGCAAAGAGCATATTATTCGAAAAATTAATACCATTAAATCAATTTTTAAAGCAACAACAAATGAAATTAACGGTGTTGTTCAATGGTATCCTTATGATGGAGTACGAATGGGCATGGACGATCTTTCACCTTTAACAGGCTGTTGTCGGTTATTCCGATATTGGCCAATGCCATCGTCTTTATGGCGGACTGACGACAGGTGGCGGCAATATAGTATTGCGTATGTGCTCTGCCGAGTCCCCACTGTACCTTGGCAACAGATCGGCCGACCAATGTTGAAATGCCCGGCGACGACTTTCAGACCTTCGCGCAAAAGGTGATATCGCCGGTAACCGGTAATGAATCATTAACCACAATTCAATATTTCGGCAAAGTGGATGACTACAGAAAATGTTTATCAGCCTGTTCCGCGAAAAGAATCGTAGGTATCGTGAAGCGTTAATATGGCGTTGCTGTAGTCACGGTTTACCATTTTTGTGCACCTGACCAGCGGCGATGGTGATGAGGTTCAGTCTATGAGACGACCCCAAAAGTGTAACAAAAACGCTGAAAGTGATCGATAACTTGACCGCTTGAAATGGCATTCTTCGTCGGGTCAAACGCTCAATGACAATGACCTGAACGCAAAGTTGTGTTTTTCACATCACCGGCTTTAACGCTGTGTGCCTTTTTGTACTGCACAAGTCTTGTATGTGGTCTCCGTCGCAGAAGCGGCCCGGCTAATCGGTGATTTGAATAAATCGGTCATCGTCATCGAGATCGTATCAGGAACGTTTGAAGGGCAGGGAGTTTCAAACAAACCATGATTAGTGTTTTAAGGTAATCATCGGCTCACGAATCATGGTTGTCTTAAAGCGGCGTGTCTCCAACTGGCACCAGATGATATACTCGGCTTGAAATGAAGACATTCTTCTGACCCGTAATTGCTACCAGGCATACTTCTGAGCAAGGACTAAATGTCAAACACTGCTTCAAAGTCAATGATTCCCGTAATCGAACCAAGGTGAAACGGTAAATGAAATTTTGTGCTGGTATAAAATCATGCGCGAACAACGCTGAACGTGGCGATGTGCTAGTGACATTGACAGCCGTTTTAATTGACGGCGCTAACGACTGAAGTCGAAGTCGATCTTGCGGCAACGCCGCCGAAAACGTGTTCACGGCAGCGTAATGTTTGAGTTGAATCGAGATTGGTATTTTGGGCATCGAATTTCACAACGCCGACGTTTGAAAGAGCGGCGTGTGCTCGTTCTATCGCTGTTTGATACTGGTGATGTGCGGCGTTGCTTCGGCTGACTACTTTCGACAGGTAACGGAAGCCGCGATCGACATTTATCGAATGAGCTGGTATATAAATCCGTAGACATATTGAAATTGGCCCGCTGTCGGGCTGAGTATTTTAACGATGATCGGACCAACGTCGTCGTTTTCGTACGTAAAGTAACATTTTGGGTAAAACACCGATGAACGTGGTTTATTAGACTGAAAATCGCGGTTGGCTATGAAGGCTATTGCGGGTAAAGTATTCGGTATGCAATATGGGCTGCGGTGGAAGGCGGTATCATGCCCAGGCGTGAACTTCTTTGGACTTACCTCTTTTCGGCCATTGGCGTTGATGCTGAGATTTAATACATTAAAGGCTTGCAGAAGCGAAGCCTGGTACGCAAATTGTTTGACCGTACCTCTCGGGAGGACAATGATGCGAACGAGAAAACGTCAGAATAGTGTTGTCGCTGACGAAGTGCCCTCTTCAAAGATGAACCGGTTCGCTGCTGAAACGCCTGGCGATTCTATGTCTTTCTCGACGAACAAACGGTGTTCCGCATTGAAGTTCGATACGTGCGCGGGCACGTGAGCGTCTTGATGAACGGCAGACGAGATTATGTACTCACAGAAGCGACACGTGACGTACATTTTGACGAAAATATTGTTCATTCGGACACTGGCTTCGATTTCGAGTGAAGTCGGCTGATGATAACGTTGGCCGTTTCTGTTTGCGCTCTTCTATTTGAACCCGGCTGTTGAATGGCTTTGTTGGTATTCGGCATCACCCGCCGCGATCGGCAGACGGTGTTGTGCGGATAACGCCGGAATACGAGATGGGTACTCCGGAAGAACGACAATAATTATTTATTCTGCCAATTTCATTCGACGATGAACAGAAAGTGAACAGCATCTTTGAATATCACCGGGTGTATGTACCTTTCTGGCGAACTTCTGGGAAAATGAATATATTTAACATGGTATGAAATGCGGCATTCAATATCTTTTCTACATGTGCGTTCATGTAAACCCCGGTGTTTCCATTGCGCGAGCACAGCCGATTGATGAGATCGATGACTCGTCTGGAAGGAGAATGATATTGAACTTCCGTCCATATGACGGACGATACCCTGGTCCACGCGAAGTTGAAGAAGGTTGCCAGCATCACCACGGTAATGTCACGGTTTCCAACGCTGGGCATTTTACAAACGGTAAATAAACTCTGTTATAGATTATATTGTACTGCCGGGCGTAACACTTTGAACCTGAAACGGTAAATCTGTGCCTTAATGGCGGGCGACGATGAGATGGCATGACTATGGATTGATATTGATATGCGGACATATTATATGGCACTGTTGAACGGGTCCTAATTCGTTTCATTTGAAACGGTGACGAATTAAATGTGGTGGTTGAGATCACTGCGTACGATGGAAGACGATATTGAAACTAAGTCGGTCGAAAGGCGGTGCCGGAGATCAGTAATTATTGAACCGCTGAACCCGGTCGAACTCGTTGGAGATACTGCTTGCCGGTCGGCAATTAGTAGGGGTGATGATTCGCGGCTGAAGGATTAGAGCCAATGGTGCTACGGATATTCGTCCCCAGCAATTTATTTTGATTCTGCAAAGATATTGCTGACAAATCTGTATCAATTCATGTTATAAATGAATGACGGATATGCAAATAGGCAGAACCGCTGCGAATATGACGCCGGATGCTGTTATCGTTTTAACGGTGATTAGTCTGGATAGGTTACGCTCGCGTATATGAGCATGCTGGCATGGTTAATGATGCGTTTTTAATCGAAATGCCAGGCTTTGGCTAGTGTTGCAACCTTACCGGGCGCATCGATGAACATGACTCGCCACGCTCGTGATAACGGCAGACTGACACTGGTGGGAATTATTGGTGGAATAACCAACTCGACGCATTACGGAAGTTGAAATCGTTGCCAGACGTTTTGTTGTTTTAGGTTATTAACGTTTTAAAGAGACTACTACAACGATTTTATTGAAAACTGGCTGGTACAATCAAAGATTGTTCATATATTGACTTATGTTTCTGTTTTAAATCTCGGAGCGATACGGCGTTCTATTATCGATGAACGATGAGAAAGTTGTCGGCGAGCGGATAAATGGCTCGGTTCTGCTTAATGAACAATGCGTTGAAATCTGAAAATGCGTTATCGCAAAATAGTCGCGCATTAATCATGAAATCGATGATGGGTGTTATTGACGAAGATGCTGACGAAAGATGAGGTAAATCAGCATACCGGCGCTGGACCCTGAACTCCCAAATTGATGGCGATGGCTTGTTGAACTTTGTGCTGTGATGACATTGATGACGTGACCGTTATATTGCTGTGACTGTTATCGTATTATTTGAACGCTTGTGTGTTTACGGTATGGCTGGTATTGTCCTTTATGGTGACGGCCGACGCTTTCAATGACCTGTCGTAGTGCCGTGCTTTGTTCGACAACAGTACTAATATTGGCGGTGTATTGCTTACTGTTAATGCGGTGTTGTCAGCTGCTGTATTGTTAACCATTGCTGGCGTTATTACGTAAGGAATTGGCGGTACTGTATTGACGACAGTGCTGTCAGTATTATTGATAACAACCCATTGTTGTGGTAACTGTAATTGCTGTGATATTGCTGTGATATTCGGTATTGTATTGATATTATTGTGCTTGCGGTATGTGCTGTATTGTGGTATGTTGTTATGCTGCATTATTGCTATATTGTGGTATATTGTATTTGTCATCGGTGCCGTGTTCTTCAATGATATGACTGATGCTCAATATTAACGGTGTTATTGGCTGCTGTAATATTGGTAGCAGCGGTGTTATTGATGCTGGCAATATCGTGGTATTGGCTGTTTTAACAATGCTGCTGACCATATGACAACAATTAACTGTTGTTAACTGTACTTCAGCTGTTACCGGTCAATGATATTCGAAGTTGACATATATCATTAACATGAGCAATAAATGTGAAACTGAGCGGGTATGAAAGAACACGGTGAGCGGCATCTTGAATGACGGTGAAAATCGGCGGTGATGAAACGAGGGGACCACGAACTTTCCATTTCATGTTTATATTTTCGGCGAAGCTCAAACGAAAAGTGGCTCGCACATTGTTCATTTGTTAAATGGCGTGGTTTTGGAAGACGGTTTTCGCACAAGGATCGCCAGAGGCTGACCACTTTTTGTTGTTTATTTAACTTTTGTTTGTGTTGATTTTACGACTCCTGACAGTGGTTTAGTAATTGTTTGTTTAAAACCTGCTGTTTGGCTGTCGTAACCCACACGATCTGGGTTTGAACCAGAATAAAATCTTCACCATTACGAAATGTTATTGGCTGTGATGACACCAGTGTTGGCTGCTGTATGACAACAATCAATGGCGATTGACTACGATACGTAAACGGTACTTCATGATGACCTGATGCTGTCGATGACCAAATGAATGGTTGCGATAATATTCATTGTGCTGTGGTCATCTGGCGACCAACAATACTGTTGTGGCATTGCGGCCTGCTGACAACAGGACTGTATTCATTATGTTCGGTAACAGTAACGGCTGATATGGCTCTTATGATATTCTGGCTCGAACATATATTATTCTGGTGTTATCGGTATCTGTTGCTATGATATTGATGCTGTTGATACTGGTATTGACAACAGTGTTTGTGCTGGCGAACGCTGGAGTATTGTGAATGATGATTTTAGTATTGACATGTGTATTGTTAATGATAGCTAATGAATTGGTCGACGGTGAATGGACGATTCTCGATCAAATCGTCTGATCGAATTGACGTCTTATTCTGAATGCTGAGACTGGCCCTGAATCTGATTGAAGTATTCGGACGTGCTGGTTAATATTGATTGATTATTTCCGTGGATACGGTTATCGAATGTTGCTGACGGTTGAAGTCGTGGTGTTTTTATCGCGCGTGTTGACGACGAATGGCTGTGCTGATACTTCGGGGTTTCTTATTAATTTCCGCGAACTAAGATTTTCAATGAAGCTGTTCGATAATATGTGCGTGACGCGGTTGATTAATAATGTATATGATGTATGCTTGTCGTTTCGAAACCGCTATTTCATTGTGTTTTGACCAATGAAAGAACTCGCTGTTTCTACCTTGTTTCATAACGATCATTTGTTATTCGATACGATGATAAAACTGGTCGAAGCGACATCGTTTGCTATGACGATAACACCTTATATGTTCCTGTTGATTATTATTATTATGACTATGATGCCGTCCATATTTCTGGCAAAGTTTATCTGACTCTTCAAAATAATCTTCCCTTCATGATAATCCATCGGTCTTTCACGCTTAGATATCGATGACATCAACGGTTTCAGCTGGAATACGATAATGTTATGATCAAAGCAATGGTAAGTTATGAAAACTGGTGATGGCACTGACGCGTGACCTGTGGGCACGGCGGGCCGCTAACGTTGCTGTTGCTCGGGTGATGCTGATCCGGTGACTGATATATGAAATGCGCAAAACACCCACGGCTTGTCGTGATATATGACTTTCGCCTGCGATATCTATCTGGCGTCATGCTGTAACTCCAGCACGCTGTGCTTCAATAACATGGCTACAATGTATGTAATCAAACCATTATATCTTATGAATAAATGCGAATGCGACCTGGCATTGGTACCCGAATTTGTTCGAATATTGAAAATGAAACCGTAGCGAATCATGCTCACGAACTTAGATGTGTTAATAATGCGCATTGTTCTGAAAGATTTCGCGTATGATGCAATGTGTATGTCTGAGTAGTGGTGTGGCAAAATATGGTTCTTAAAATAGTGGTCTTGCGCCACGTGTATGAAGCGCCGCCATAACTGTAAACGATCGTGAACGATTCCGCAAGCCATATGTTGAGTATGAATTGACGAAGTCACTGCGGTGTTGAATAGCCGACACGTATTACGGCCCGGTGACAGATCTGGTGTATTCGCCCAAATTGTTCGAACTGGTGAACTGCGCTCTGGGCTGGCTTAATGAACTTGAATGATCGCTTTTCTTTATTACGCTCATTGAACCCTGATTAATGCATTCAAAATGATGCGGTATCGAGCAGAACGAAGACGCTCGGCCTAAACGCTAATGTCAGAATAAACGTTGTTGTGACGCCGATTCAAATATACTGAAACGACTATAGAAGGACATATATGGGCAAAGTTAGGCATCTTTTATTCCTTCTGTTGAATAAACTGGAACTAACGATAACGATGACTGGCGGGAGCAACCAATGGTTTAAACCCTTTGCTGTTCGCCAGCTGAGCTGTCGTTTGGCAGAGACGATCATGAAGTGACAAACTGTCGGCTTTTGGTTATTGGCATCATTGACGAATGGATAACACATATTTACTCACGCCTTTGAACATCATTCAGAAGAACATTTTCGAAAAAGTATTTAGCCGAAGGTCATATTGTTTTTGTTTGGCTTTTGAAATGAGGTACGGCATTCGTGTGTTTGCCAATATCGATGTTCTTGGTCCTTCATCTTCGTAATTCATAGATTGTTCGTTTAAATCGCTTTGATGATTTCGCCCATAAACTTGAAAAGGCTAACGTTGAAATCGTGGTGAACAACCGGACGCGTGCGACCAATTTTGATAGAATTTACCGATCGAAGTCAGGCCGTCCATTTGAGAATAGTTCTTTGATATAACCCGATGTCTTTGGTGATAACCGGATAAGTGTGATTCTATGCGTCGAAGTTCAATATATCTAGGCCAGATAGAAGGGAATATTTTATCTTGCTTTCCGGCAGTCCAAGCCATACTGCGGATTTTATCGGCATTTTCGGTCGGGCATTTTGAAGCCGCGATAAGTCTGTTGCTCGCCAGAAAGTGTCTGATCCATCTTTAAAAATAATTCGTGTCATCGGCATTTTGATAAAACGGCCATTCGACCTGTCATTAGTGACACCTTTATTTCGACATTGTTACGATCTCTGGTCTATTTCTGCGACGAACAAAAACAGTACCGACCAGATATACTTATTCTTACGGCTCTTTCGTTTTTGAATGAATAAATGTCATTTTATTTTAATACAACGGTGCGGCAACATGATTTGTTATGATTTATTTATTGCTGCATAATGGCTTTCTTTAAAATGATGATATTAATGAAGTTTTTGTTTAATCTCTTCGAAACGCCAATATCGTGTGAATATGATATCGGATATGCGTCGATCGAATAAAACGTTTATTTTCATTGATGAAAGATTTAATAACTTTTAACTTGGTCTTTCGTCTTTCGTTTATTGGGGATGCGATGATCGCGCAGTCATTGTTGTACTGAAGATATTTCCTTAATAACGGTGAACCATGTTTTGATGTCTTTCGAAAGGCAATTTAAAATTTTATGAAATAAAACCCGTATTTTCATTGACGCTTTAGCTGGCAGCCAATGGAGCTATCTGCATCTGAACTAGATTGAATATCAACATCTAACGTGATTGTGGCTGAATCGTTAAGCATAACGCTTGTGCTTTTCTGACACTTTACCTGCTGCGCCTATAGATTTTGCTGTAAATTGTTCTTTCCAATTGACGCTGATCATCGGTCAGTAACGCTGTGATCATTTTGTCCGAGAAGCAAGTTTCTGTTTTCTAGTGACCGGAAGTAATTTGTCGTTTATTTCAAATTCTCTTATTTCTTTAATTTTTCAGAGACTATTTCGGATGTTGTAGTCGATTAGTTTCTCATTCGATATTTCAAAAGGATATTCTAAACGCTTTTTCGTCTGTCTTTCGACATCAAAACTTTGATGACTTTGACGATGATTGAATTTCCGTCGCCATATCTTTATCTCTGGTATTCGATGTAGTATTCGAAGTTTCGTTTCATAAACCAAGTCTTTTGGGCGCCGCGTAATCAACGATAATGGATTTCGTCAAAGAGGTGTTCAATTTCGACTCACGTATACCTAACGATTTTAGATAACGGCAGCGTTATAACGAAAGCAATGGGTTTCTGTTATTAAGGAATGTCGGTCTAACTACCGTTATTTATTACCACCGCGGTTCTTCAGTCAATACGCGGCCTGAGGGATGATTGATGACAGCATAAATGTAAGATTCCGGTCTGCATATTGCGATCTTGTCTACTGACGCAATGAAGATGCGTACGGCAAAATCCGGAAACTCATGAGCATATATTAATAACGATTATGAAAGAACAAATGAAACAGGTATAGCGTATAAAGTCTGTCGATACGACGCTTCAGTTCCCTCGAAACGAACGGATACCAGTTGATCGAAACGGTAATTGATGCCGAAGATGGCTGATTCGTTAACAGTGCCGCCCTTCGCGGCTCTGTGTGTCGTGTAAATACGTATCCGTTTTATTATTATATTTTGCGATCGGCTGAACATCATGGCGTAAATAAATGATACCTGCCTATATATTCTTCGACATGTGTGACGAACTTTCGAATATGCGTTTGTTATGAATTAACATGGCCGTTACGTAATGATCGTGATCACGTTATTCAGCCGACGAATTGATAGGTAACGAACGAACATATCTGTAATGCGGTGCTGTCGGCACAAATATTGACGTGCTGGCTAATCGGTGCGATGACGAAATGAACGGAAATGAAATTATATAAACGGTTTACTGTCGCCAATATAAAAGACCGCGCAACAGACATCATGAAATGGCCTGAAAATATTTCAACTGCGCGGTTTTCAACGATTGGCCATTGTTCGTAATTGAACGTTCGTTATTTTCGGCTTTATGATTGGTGCATTTTTTGTTCACCATTGGTATGTGCTGTGATATTGAGGGGTGGGCCCTGCTGGAGTGATCGTTTTAATGTTCGAATAACATCGTCTTAGTAAATTGAACAATGCTGAACAAATATGCCGTATGAATGATGTTGGTGCATTGATTGACGAAGAATTGTTATCGTTGCGAAATAATCTTAAAGTTATTAGCGGCATGAATTGATGCATGTAATATCTGGTGTGATAAAACGAATGTTGCAACGGACCTTCGTTGGTCATTATTATCTATAGCGCATAGCATTGCTGATATTCGTACGCCGAGTGCTCGTTTGGGGTGATCTGTGTTAAAGATGGGTTGAGCAAACTGATGACATTGAAGCAATATTAGTGCATGCTAATGTTGAAATGGATATCGTCGTTGATGATGCCAATCTCATATATAACCAAATCGAAGGCGATGCGTGCAATAATCGGCGATAAAACCCGCGAAATTACCTGACTACTTTATGAAATGGGTTGTCGGAAGTCAACTACTGCAGTAGTTCCGGCGGCATTTTACTGCGAAGTCGGGTGGCGCGAACAAACGAAAACGTTGAGCGACATTGGTCGTCGGGTTATAACGTCGGAACGCTCTTCAATCTACTGGCATCTGACAATGAAGATCCCGGTTTCTTTGGTCCCCGTAACCTTTAGCAACCGCCCCAACCCGTGGTGAAGTCTGACCGTCCCCGGGTGAAATCTGATCGGCGCAATACCGTGTTCAGGGAATATGTCTGGAAAACGATACGCGAGTCGAGTCTGACGCCGCTGACCATTCAGAGTCTGATACCGAACGGTCTGGCTTACGCATCGATTCGAAGTCACCAACGGAAAAGAAACGGCTTTTCTACTCCGGAGTAACGTTTTCTTTTCAGAGAAATTAGTCGATGCGGCTTTGACTTCCTGTTTGTCTCAATGTTGAATCATCGTAACCGTAACAATCGATACTGCTGAAGTATTCGATGCTCGATGCTGAATGCTGTCGGATACCTTAAAGAATAATGTCGTCTTAATAACGGCTTCGAAAAGTTGGTTTGATACCTTAATTCAAAATGAAATTGAAGACGTCGATCGTCTATTCGGAAATATTGCTACCGGTCGGCGTCACAACCGGCTGAAAAAAAAGA
>NW_025766331.1:0-47388 GCF_003918875.1 Haliotis rubra
TATAGTCATCATCACTGTAATAGGAATTATATATTATATATATAATTATATATCATTGAAGCACATTGTCAAGATATGAAATGGAATTTTGTCCTCAATTATCAAAAGAAGGAAAGTCTCAAGAGAATTGTACATCATTAAAAAGAGTCTTAGGCTCTCATACACATTCAACACATAGTTTATAAAATCTATCAATGCAACTGAACCCAACATGTACCCCATTTAATTTCATTTGACAGTGTAACATTTCATGGTTAAACATGATGATACAAATGAGTTGTACGATGAAGTTTATTAACCGCGATCAGTTTAGAAACTTGAGCGAAATTAATGTTAGAAGCAGTCACACACGTATACAGTTGTAACTGTGTAACAACTCCACATTATCCACTCAAAACTTTATAGAAATCCGTCGAAATCGGTGGAAATCTCCACGGCATGATGAAAGCCGTAAAGGAACAAGATTGAAGCGCTTTCAAAAGGCGTGCCGTACTATTGCCATTGACCATATATGATGCGAGATGTGACCCACAACCCACACTGAAAAACTTTAAACATTGTGACCCATAATAATTATCACTTAATCAATGTGATATTACAAATTACAAAAACACTCTCCATAATGAGCATGGCTATATGGAATCTACATATGAGGTTAAGAAACTCATCCTTTTTGAAACTTTAGCGAAGTGAATGTTAGAAACAGTCACACACATATTCACTTAAACATCTGTGTAACTTACAAAAAAGTTGATGGTTACCTGGGAGTAGAGAGTACATTCTGTATTTACTGTTGTCCACATAGGCCACAGTGGACGGGTTCTTTGAACCTAGCGCTGTAGGCGACACATTCTAACGTGTTTGGATTGTAGCCACACGACACAGCCAGGTCACGTTTGCCACATCTGGCAGCACACTCAAACAGGCTGGCCGTGTTCTGTTCCGTCCACATCACATGTTCAGTCACTCGCTTGTTTTCAAACCCGTGCATCATTTTAACATTCCACACACCACAGTTCCCGTTGACACTGACTACACCATAACACAGTAAAGAGGCACACAAGACTTCTATTGACCTCATGATCTTGCGTTACATGAAGAACTCCTAAATAATAACTCCGCTTCGTGGTGGGTGTTCCATGTGTCTTCTTGAAAGTTTTTTCATTACATACGTTCTCCTTTCTCATACGTGTCTTCACGTGACCAAATATTCATGGTATCGGAAATACAATATCAACAAGGAGACAAATATGTACATGAGACATTGCACACATGCAACATTCAACTGAACAGGCTTTTATATATACTTACCTTGTAATCGGTGGATGCGGATGACCGTACACATGTTATAGATCTATAATCAGTTATATAGATCAGATACTATACTTAATGACCATATACCGGAACTATGTTCTCAAGGAACTACGGCCCTTAAGTGCCTATGTACATAAAGGCAAATGGCCTGTGAAAACTAATGATGATGGGCATAAACTGTTTCATCGATGATCTTTCTGTATAATGATTGAATAAAATGTCAAGGACTGTATGTCTATACTTATTGTTTGTTCAACAACAATTCAATATCAATACATGTTTTATTGTGTTTTAATCATACATAGGAGATATGAAAATATTTTCAGGGTTGTGTTTTTCTGTCAGGTCAGTTTTCAAAATGCATTTATGGTTTACAAAATGCCTGATGCAATTTCCTATTTCATCCCGATGATAAGTTCAATATTGACTTACAAATGCAATTGTAGCTGTGCCTGGTATTCATGTTAAGTGATAAGTGTATAATTATGTATTTAGTCAATTACTCATTATCATGACACCCGTAAGAAGAGACCCGGTTAGAATATTGATCTTCAGTAACCTATGCTTGTCGTAAGAGGCGACTAACGGGATCGGGTGGTCAGGCTCGCTGACTTGGTTGACACATGTCATCGGTTCCCAATTGCCCAGATCGATGCTCATGCTGTTGATCACTGGATTGTCTGGTCCAGACTCGATTATTTACAGACAGCTGTATGACACTGTCCTTGTTGACATTCCGTGGTGGATGGGAGCCGGGGGGGTGAATGATTACTTTCCATTATGGATCCAAAACAACCTGGTTCGAATCGAAACGAAAAGAAGAGACGAATAGATGCCATTGATCAATCTAACATACATCAGTCTAATAATGTTGATTCATGGGCTCGATTCCTTGTAATCGAAGGACAAGATAAACAACCGTTAAAATTAAATCCATTTGCTATATCCAAAGCAATTTCTGGAATTTGTGGGGAAGTGACGAATGTCCCCCGCCTGCGTAGTGGCTCGCTTCTGATCGAGTGTGCACGGAGGCAGCAATCTCTGAATTTTTTGTCAATCACAACATTTGCAAATATCGAGGTTGCTGTGTCTGTGCACAGAACTTTAAATTCCTGTCGCAGCATCGTTCGTGACAGAGCCAGATGTCTTGCTGACATGACTGAAGAGGACATTGCTACATAACTAAATGAACAAGCAGTTACGGCAGTAAAACGTTTTACCATCAAGAGAGATGGTGTTATCGTTAACACCAATACCTATCTCTTGACGTTTGCTCGTTCTCGTATTCCAACCTCAATTAAAGCAGGATATTTCAACATTGGAGTGGAGGTGTATGTCAGCAATCCACTCCGGTGTTATAAATGTCAGAAGTTCGGCCATGGATCACAGTCTTGTCGCAACTCTCCGGTGTGTCCCCGCTGTGCAGACCACCACGAGGATACAGATTGTCAAAAAGATCAGAAATGCGTGAACTGTGATGGCCAACATCCTGCTTCATCAACGTCATGCCCTGTATTGCCAAAAAGGAGTCCAAAATCATGAGACTCAGGGTGAGAAAAATGTTTCATGCTTTGAAACAAAACTGTTATCATGCCAAACATCGACTCCGTCGAATGTCAGTTATTCTGCTGCAGTTACACGATGTGTAGCAACGTCCTCGATTGCATGTCAGACTGACTTGACTCCGGGTTAAGTCAGAGAAACCTGTTTGTGTCAGCCACTCTAACTATGGCAGGAGTCACTCCGACCCCGGTCACTACATCTGCGTCCGGATGACAAACAGGCGGTCTGTTTGGCAATTCATCTCAACCATATTCTTCTCACCCTGTAAATGTCAATACCAAAAACGGGAAAGGAAAGAAATTAAACAGAAAATCCCCCATCATCCTTTCAACTTCAGAGATTCCTCTAGAAAACTCTTTTGGGCCTCTAGATATGGAGGTTACCCTGTCTACACAAGACAGGCGTAGGAATAGTTCCTCCTCACATCCACGAGAACGATCGCCAGTTGAGCCACCATGACTCAATTGTCAACTTTAATGCAGTGGAATTGCAGAGGATTGAAAAATAACTTCAATGAGATCCACTTATTGTACAAACTTGTAAACCATCAGCATTATGTCTTCAAGTGACTTATCTAAAAAATACTGATAACTTTAATCTGAGACAGTATACTGATTACCACTCCTTTTCCCCTCCGGGAGATAGAGCAACTGGGGGTGCTTCTATTTTAGTACTAAGCAGGGTATTATTCATAGCCCAGCATCTCTTTAATACCAATCTTCATACCGTAGCTGTTCGTTTAACCCTGCACATTGCACTCGACCCTGCAGCTTGTATATCCCTCCTTCTTCTGACATTCGACAGTCAGATCTTCAAAATTTATATGATCAACTTCCGACCGATGTCTCATCATGGGTGATCTTAATGGACACAACTCCGCTTTGGGGGAAGTGCCCCTACTAATACTAAAGGTAAAATACTTGAAGAATTCATTTCTGACAATAATTTATGTATTTTAAATGACGATTCAGCCACTTATTTACATCCAGCTACGGAACATATTCTTCCCTGGATCTGTCACTTGCCGATTCCAACTTAAATAATGAATTTGAATGGATGGTTCATGATGACCTATGGGAGTGATCACTTCCCCACCATTCTCAAAGAAATTAACCCTGGTGATGATCCACCTTCATCAAGAAGGAACTTCGCCAGGGCTGATTGGTCATTATATGAGGATTTGTGTGTTGAACACTTAAAACATGACGTATTTGGAAACAGCGAAGATCCTATACAATTGTTTTCTGATATCCTCAATGACATTGCTGATCAAACTATACCCAAGTCCTCTGCAGTTCCACATATTCAGAATCATGGTTTACTAATAACCGTAAACAGGCCAGAAACAGTAGAGGAAGAAAGCTGAAAAGCATTTTCGCCGAGCATCCTACAGTTCATAATTTAGATAAAGTGAAAAAAATTTTAAATGCCAAGGCTCGACGCACTTGTTAAACAGAATAAGCGTCAGTCTTGGAGGAACTATGTTTCAAAATTAATTCCCGAACGCCTCCATGTCAAAGGTGTGGAATATGATACAAAAGAATTAAGGGGCAAGGGTTCCAATCTACTGTTCTACCATCTGAAGGATGGTGATAATTGGTGCCAATAAGATTGGTGAAACTCTCTCCAAACATTCTTCTTCGTCAAATTACGTCCCGGAATTTCAACAACATCAGAAACAACAGGAGGAGAAGAGAATAATTTTTACTCCTTCAGACAATGGCAAAAGCCTATAATGAATTATTTTCAGTACATGAGGCTACACACTGTCCTTTGAGCAAGCCTTCCATGATATGCAGAAACAGGAGCTGATAACGTATACTATCAGCTCTTGAAGCATTTACCGGAATCATGTTTGGAAACACTTCTAAATATTTTTGACTCAATATGGACTTCTGGGAATTTCCCAACTTCCTGGCGTAATGCCATTGTAGTCCCTATTCCAAAACCTGGCCGGGATCATACTGATCCGTCTAATTACAGACCAATCTCTTTAACGAGTTGTGTCTGTAAAACCATGGAACGAATGGTAAATAATAGGTTAACATGGTATCTTGAAACCAATAACCTTATAATAAATATTCAATGTGGTTTCAAGAAATATCGTAGTACCATTGATCATTTGGTACGTTTAGAATCCTTTGTCAAAAAATGCTATAGTAAAATAAAACAACATGCAGTGTCGCTATTCTTTGATCTCGAGAAGCATACGATACCACCTGGAAGCATGTCATTTTAAAGGATTTACATGATTTTTGGTTTGAGGGGTCGTTTACCTCTTTTATATCACAGTTTTTTAACAGACAGGCAATTTCAAGTCCGAGTGGGTTTCAACCCTGTCTGACCATTATAATCAGGATCAGGGTGTCCCACAAGGCAGTATTTTGTCTGTGGCATTGTTTAGTATTAAGATCAACAGTTTATCCAAGGTTTTAAATTATTCAATCGATGGATCACGTTTTGTGGATGATTTTACATATTTCTTGTCGCGGTAAGAATATGCATACTATTTAACGGCAACTACAGTTGTGTTTAAATAAAATAAGTAAATGGTGTCTTGAAAACAGCTTTAAATTTTTCTAAATCAAAAACTAATTGCATACATTTCTGTAGAAAATATAAGCCGCATAAGGACCCTGAACTATCTTTAAATGGCCTCCCATTAAAGTTGTAAAGGAGGCCAAGTTCTTGGGCCTAATTTTTTTACTCCATTTATTATTTCTTCCGCATATTAAATCCTTAAAACTAAATGCCTGAAAGCACTTGACTTATTGAAAGTCGGGGACTTATTCTAAGTGGGAGGATCAAGCTACCCTCCTTAAACTTTATCGATCATTAATCCATTCAAAACTTGATTATGGCTCCATCGTATATGGTGGAGCCTGCAAAAGGCTAACCTAACACTTTTAGATTCTGTCTACCACCAAGGTCTAAGACTTTGTCTTGGCTCTTTGTAACTTCACCTGTTGACAGCCTCTATGTTGAGGCTCATGAGCCATCTCTTAACCAACGCCGTATAAAATTAACTTTACAGTATATAAAAACTATATTCCAATGGAGTTAAACCCTGCATATAACTGCGTCTTAATCCATTATATGAAGATCTGTATAACAAGAAGCCTTCTCTTGTTCCGCATTTTTAGTATAAGAGTAGAAACCTTTCCTTTCTGCTGCTGGCATTGAGCTAGACCATATAGCCCCTTTCCGTCTGCCTTCTTCTCCTCCTTGGCTTGAATTGTTGAGACCACAAGTTGATCTTACACTGACAACATTTAAGAAATCAGAAACTAATGAATTACAATACAGACAAGAATTTAATCAATTAAAAGATGAACATAACACATACAAATCCTTATTTACAGATGGGTCCAAGGGTGGTGGCGCAGTGAAGCGTGCAACTGTCATTGGATCCAGAACAATATCTTTCCGTTTACCAAATAACA
Source organism: Haliotis rubra (assembly GCF_003918875.1). Taxonomy (NCBI): domain Eukaryota; kingdom Metazoa; phylum Mollusca; class Gastropoda; order Lepetellida; family Haliotidae; genus Haliotis; species Haliotis rubra. The sequence goes on from NW_025766331.1 coordinate 6,321, forward strand.
GCCCTATTTTCACAGCAGAAGCTACCGCCAAATTAACAGCACTTAAATACATTTTAAAAAAATACTAAATATAAACAATATATAATATTTTCAGACTCTCTTTCTTGACTTCAGGCGATTAAAATCTTTCTTGTAAACATCCACTTTTTAATAGAAATTATACAATTATATAATGATCTTGAAACTGGCCAATGCTGGACATCGTCCTCTGTTGGTTACCCAGCCACGTTGGCATTTCTGGGAATACAATGACAGATCTTGCTGCCAAGGCAGCACTCAACAAATCTGTGACACCGCTTCTTATCCCATACTCTGATTATAAGGCTGTCATCGGATCTTATGTCCGTGATCTAATGCAGAAGATGTGGGACACCCAAGTAGGTATAAATAAATTACATGAAATAAAACCCTACATTGGTTACACCTACTTTGGGTTGTCAGTCCAGATTTGAAGACGTCATCATACGACGATGTCGTATTGGCCCTTACAAGATATACTCATGAGTACCTATTAAAAGGTGAGGATCCTCCGTGTTGTATCCCTTGTGATAAAAGAATCACGGTCAAGCATGTCTTGCTTGACTGTGTTAGAAATATTCCATCACAAGGGATAACTATTTCAAATCACGAACCATTAAGGATTTTTTTTACTAACATAAGTTCTCATTTAATTATTGCATTTTTTAAAAGAATTAGACTTGTTAACTGATTTGTAAATAGATATATATTTTATTATTGGTAGTTTAGATTAGTAACTGAGATTGTTAGTGGCTGTACCCTCAAAGGGGTTGAGTAGCGTAAAATTATTGTCCTCCTGCGAGGGTACACATAAGTCCCGAAACATTCAAAGGAAATTTAAAGTTACCAGCTGTTTTTAATGTAGTATTTTTGTCATTTTCATTTTGGCTAATTTGACTTCAATCGCCAGCGGCTGAAGGGATGATATAAATCCAACTAGGGTCCATGCAGGTAGCAAAGTACTGTAAGTCCCCATGGTCCCTAGTTTGGTGATCTACCTTCAGTTGTTGGCGATCTATAACTCGGATTTTTTATATTGTATTGTCCAAATAGTGCTATTAGTTTTTAATTGTAATTGTGATATTATTGTAGTTGTTTTACTGTCCTTCGTCGACAGGTTTTTATAGTATACATCTATTCCATTTCGGTGTCTCATGTCACGATATGGCTGGAAATAATGCCGGTGTGACGTTAAATAATAACTCACTCACTCACTCTTGCCACAATAATGGTCGTTCATGCAGCAGTGTGTAGTGTAATATATGAGTACCATGTGTGTGTGTGTGTGGGGTTACATCAGTGGCGATATTGACATCGTATCACTTTAACAACAGGCTAATCTATCACAAGCTGACCAACATTAACAAAATGTAATATCGTTACAGCTATTTATTGATCAACACATCGTGGTGACAACTTCAATATAAAGAACAAGGTAAACGCAATGGTAAAATAACAGATGCATGCTTATTTTATGCATTTTATGTTTTATGAGCTCAGTTACAATTTGTGGTATTTGAGAAGCTTAAAGTGTGTCCAGTGCAAATGTGTTGCCTTTTGGGAGAATTTACGAGCAATATTAAATTGTTATTTCTTACTAATAGCTTCTGCTGGAACGCCTGTTGACAACCACTGGAATATACTTGATCACTGTGTGAACAATTTACGTTATTCTACTTCATCCTTTGCTCATGCAACATCTTGCTGTTTAATATATGAGTGAGTGGGTGATGAAGTGAATCAATGGCAGTATTGACAAGGCATCACTTTAAGACTAACATCAGAAGAATATAGATTCATTCCAAAGGGAATTATTTATTGAACACAAACACATCATGGTGACAACAAATTCGATTTAACGAACAGGTAAACGCATGGTAAAATAACACATGCTTATATATTTATTGCTTATGATACATTTCATGGTATTGCATCTTGCCAGTGAACCTTAAAATGTGTTCATTAGAAATGTGCTACAACATATCCGGTAACTAAACCTTCTTGTTTCATAAAACTTATTGGCAGCGACGCACATCCACTAAATAGTCACTGAAATCATGCTACGTTACAGCAGCTCACTTATACGTTGTTTCCTGTTTGTAGTTTAACGTCGCACTCCAGCTATATGGCGGCGGTCTGTAAAAGTGAGTGAGTGAGTTAAAATTTTAAGTCACATCGGCAATATTTCAGCCATATCGTGACTAAAGCAAGTTATAAATAATTTAAGTGAAATGATAAACTTCTGCCGACGAAGGACAGTAAAATAACTAGATTATCACAGATATATATGTAAAACTAGTAATTGAATCTAAAACATTTTAACTATAGGGGACAACACAATCTAAAAATGGGCTATAGATCGCCAACAACTGAAGTTAGATCACCATACTAGAGACCATGGGGACTTACAGTACATTTGCTTCCTGCATGGGCCCTAGCTGGATTTACATCATCCCCTCAGCTGTTAGCAATTGAGATAAATCTAGCCATACGTTAAAATTACACATATTCTACGATTAAAAAACGGAAAGTTGAAATTTACTTTGAATGTTTTGGGACTTACGTACCCTCTCGGGAGGACAATAATTTTACGCTACTTTAACCCCCCTCGAGGATACAGCCACTAACAATCTGTGGTACTTATTCGAACTTCCAATCATAAAATATTTAGCTATTTACAAATCTGTTAACAAATCTAATTCTTTTAAAAATTCAATAATTAAATGATAACTGATACTATTTAAAAGATCCTTCATAGTTCGTGATTGAAAATATTTATCCCTTGTGATGGAATACTCAACACAGTCAAGCAAGACATGCTTGACCGTGATTCTTTCATCACAAGGGATACAAAACGGAGGGTCCTCACCTTTTAATAGGTACTCATGCGTATATCTTGTGTGGCCAATACGACATCGTCGTATGATGACCTCTTCAAATCTGGACTGACAGCCCAAGTAGGTGTAACCAATAGTTGGTTTTATTGCATGTAATTTATTTATACCGACTTGGGTGTCCCACTTCTTTTGCATCAGATCACGGATATAAGATCTAATAGCAGCTTTGTAATCAGAGTAAGGAATAAGAAGTGGTGTCACAGATTTGTTGAGTGCTGCCTTAGCAGCAAGATCGGCCATTGTGTTCCCAGAAATGCCAACGTGGCTGGGTAACCAACAAAAGACGATGTCGCATTGGCCAGTAGCAAGGTCATTATATAATTCAATTATTTCAATTAAAAGTGGATGTTTGCAAGATAGATTTTTAATCGCCTGAAGGCAAGACAGAGAGTCAGAAAAGATGATATATTGTTTATGTTTAGGATGCCTTTGAATATATTCGAGAGCTGTTAAGATGGCTTTTGCTTCTGCTGTAAATATAGAGCTGTTATCTGGTAGTCGAGAAGATATTGTTCTGGATCAATGACAGTGGCACTAGCCACTGCGCCACCGTCCTTGGACCCATCTGTAAATAAGGATTTATATGTATTATATGTACTTTTTAATTGATTATACTCTTGTTTATATTGTAATTCATTTGTTTCTGATTTTTTAAACTTTGTCAGAGTTAGGTCAACCTGTGGCTTAACCAACTGCCAAGGAGGAGAAGAAAGAAGACGGGAAGGAGCTATATGTTCTAGCTCAATGCCAGCAGCAGAAAGGAAAGGTTTCACTCTTATACCAAGAGGCGGAACAAGAGAAGGCTTTTTGTTATACAGATCTTCATATAGGGGATTAAAGACACAGTTATATGCAGGGTTTGACTCATTGGAATAAAGTTTTGTAATATACTGTAAAGTTAATTTTATACGGCGTTGTGTAAGAGATGGCTCATCAGCCTCGACGTAGAGGCTGTCAACAGGTGAAGTTCTAAAGGAACCAAGACATAGTCTTAGACCTTGGTGGTGGACAGAATCTAAAAGTTTTAGATTACTGTTGCAGGCTCCACCATAAACGATGGAGCCATAATCAAGTTTGGAACGTACCAATGATCGATATAATTGTAGGAGGGTGGCTTGATCCCCTCCCCACTTAGAATTGGAAACGACTTTCAACAAGTCAAGTGCCTTCAAGCATTTAGTTTTAGGGACTTGATATGGGGAAGAAAAGTTAGATGCGAGTCAAACATTAAACCCAAGAACTTGGCTTCCTTAACGACTTTGATGGGAGAGCCATTTAGAGACAGTTCGGGTCTTTATGCGGTTTATATTTTCTACAAAAATGGATACAATTAGTTTTGGATTTAGAAAATTTAAAGCCGTTTTCAAGACACCATTTATCTATTTTGTTTAAACACAACTGCAGTTGCCGTTCAATAGTATGCATACTTTTACCACGACAAGAAATATTAAAATCATCCACAAAAGTGACCCATCGATTGAATCACTTAAGACCTTGGATAAACTGTTGATCTTAACACTAAACAATGTGACAGACAAAATACTACCTTGTGGGACACCCTGATCCTGGTTATAATGGTCAGACAGGGTAGAACCCACGCGGACTTGAAATTGCCTATCAGTTAAAAACTCGGATATAAACTGAGGCAAACGGCCTCGTAAACCAAAATCATGTAAATCTTGTAAAATGCCATGCTTCCATGTCGTGTCATAGGCTTTCTCTAAATCGAAAAATATTGACACTGCATGCTGCTTGTTAAGAATGGCATTCTTAACGAATGACTCCAATCGAACTAAATGGTCAATGGTACTGCGATTTTTACGAAAACCACATTGGATATTTGTGATTAAATTATTGGACTCTAAGTACCAAGTTAATCTGTTATTGACCATGCGCTCCATGGTTTTGCAAACACAACTAGTCAAGGAAATGGGCCTATAATTTGAGGGATCTGTATGATCACGTCCAGGTTTAGGTATGGGTACAACAATGGCATCACGCCAAGAAGAAGGAAATTGACGAGATGTCCAAATGTCATCAAAAATATTTAATAGTGTTTCTAAACAGGATTCAGGTAAGTGTTTCAAGAGTTGATAATGAATGTTATCAGCTCCTGTTGCAGTATTGTGAGCTTGGTCAAGAGCAGTATGAAGCTCGTGGATAGAAAAGATTTCATTATAGTCTTCCCCATTATCTGAATGAAAATTGATTTTCTTCTTTTCTTGCAATTGTTTGTATTTTTGAAATTTAGGAACATAGTTTGACGAGGAAGAATGCTTTGCAAGTGTTTCACCCAGTTTATTTGCGATGTCAGATTTATCTGTTAACAATTCGTCCCCAGTTTTGAGATGATTAATGCTTGATTTGGTACCCTTACCTTTAATTCTCTGGATCATATTCCATACCTTGGACATCGGCGTCCGTGAATTTAGTTTCGAAACGTAATTTTGCCAAGACTGGCGCTTATTTTGCTTAAATGTTCGACGTGCTCTAGCGTTTAAAATTTTAAATTTATCTAAATTATGCACCATTGGGTGGCGACGGAAATAGTATTCAGCTTTTTCCGTGCCTTTCTAGCCTGTTTGCAGTCATTATTAAACCATGGTTTACGTATATGTGGATTTGTAGAGGACCTAGGAATACACTCATCAGCTATTTTGCGTAGTTCATCAGAGAATAATTGCACTGAATCAAGAGCATCAATAAAACGAGCAGGATTTAGTTTGTCAATACATAGTAATTCAAACAAAGGCCAGTTTGCTTTGTTGAAGTTCCATCTTGATGATGGAGCAACATCAGCAGGAGTTATTGTTTTAAGAATGGTTGGAAAATGGTCGCTGCCACACAGGTCGTTATGGACTGACCATTCAAATTCATTCAACAGATCTGTGTGAGTGAGTGATAAATCAAGAGAAGAATATGTGCCTGTGCCAGGATGTAGGTATGTCTTCGAATTATCATTAAATATACACAGATCGTTGTTTGAAATAAAATCTTCTAGTACTGTCCCATTTCTGTTTGTATGAGAACTACCCCAAAGAGGATTATGACCGTTCAAGTCACCCATAATGATACACGGTTTGGGGAGCTGGTCATAAAGAGCCTGAAGATCAGTTTGGTGAAGAGTGGAAGATGGCGGCACATAAAGGGAGCATAATGTAAAGGCAATGTGTAAAGTCAACCTGACTGCAACAGCCTGAAGTGTTGTATTTAGGGGAACAGGGCTATGTATAACACCCTGTCGCACCAAAATTGAAGAGCCTCCAGTAGCTCGGAGTCCCGGAGGAGAAAAGAAGTTATATGAAGTATACTGCCGGATATCAAATTGATCTGTGTTTTTTTAGGTACGTCTCCTGTAAACAAAATGCTGATGGTGTGAAATCTTGTATTAGTAGTTGTAAATCATTAAAATTAGTTCTTAGTCCTCTACAATTCCACTGTACAATGTTATTTGAGCCACTCATGGAGGATCAATTGGAGAACGTGGATTGGAGTGAGGTCTACTCCCAGGGACTGGGAAAGAGGGATTGACCTCCATCTCCAAAGGTTCAAATTGATTTTGAACCTTTACAGGGGACGACTGAGAGGGAGGCACCTCCAAATGTTGGAGGGCCCTAGTCCTTCCTCTCGATTTTTTCTTTTCCTTTTTCTCATTTTTTTGATGATTTATTTGGCTGTGATGAATTTATGGCACATTCTGGTTCGGACGCAGGGTCTGCTGAAGGCAGTGATGTGACAGTCTCCGTCTGGGATGCCGATGTCGAAACACTAGCGATGCACATTTGAGAGGTCTGAATTGCCTCATCTATTGTTAACTGTTCATTTACCCAGGATAGTGACGTTTGACACGACGTTGATGTCATGGGAGGTCTGAAAGTAGTGACATGGGAAGAAACTGCACTGGAATATGAAATGGTTGATTTGGTTGAAACAGTTACCTGCTTTTTAGCTTCAGCATAAGAAATATTGTTAGTATGCTTTATCCGTTGGATGTTAGTCTCGCGTTCGTAGAAGGGGCATGATTTTGATGAGGCCAAGTGTTCTCCGCTGCAGTTAGCACACTTGATGCTATTAGTGCACTCAGAGAGTTCATGTGCACCACCACAACGGGAACATACAGTGGTGTTACGGCAGAACCTGGCCCCATGACCAAACTTTTGGCATTTGAAACATCGGAGCGGAGCTGGAACATACACCTCAACTCCGATGTTAAAGTACCCAGCTTTTATACTTTTTGGTAGTGCGGAAAGTGAGAACGTAAACAAGTACGTATTCAACTGGACAATTGTGCCATCATCCTTCTTTTTTCGAAAAACGCTTTACTGCGGTTACGCCCTGGTTTTTTAGTTCATTGACGATGTCATCCTCGTTCATATCAGAAAGGCAACGGGCCCTGTCTCTGACTATACCTCTGCAGGAATTCAACGTTCTGTGCACTGACACAACAACGGGTCTATTCACAAAGAGTTTGAGTTTCAACAAATTGACAGATTGTTGCTTACGGGTACATTCCACTAACAGTGAGCCATTTCGAAGCCGTGTAACGTCCTTCACTTCCCCACAGACACCATGAATGCCCTTGGAGATTGCAAAGGGGTTAAGTTGTAGCGGCGTATCGTCTACAGAGGATATGACAATAAACCTCGGCCACGATTCGACAGTGTCAGAAGATCCTTCATCCGACGATGTAGATTCTACATATCTACGTTTATGTTTAGATGAACCAGATGGAAGAGAAAGAGCCATAATGTAGGAAAAGTGTTCAACATCCCTGCTCCCCACCCACCATGGAGTGTCAACAAGGACGGTGGTACAGCGGAAACCAGCATGTTCCACCAGGGTTACAGGGATGTTATACTCCAGCAAATAAATACTTGAATAGCTGTCGAATCTAACAGAATATATGTCAGACTGGTTCGCCCTTAACACCTTTCTGGAGAAACACAGAATTCAGAGGTCTTTATTGCCAGATTGGCCCATGAGCCACCGCCTTCTGGCATAGGACTCTAGGCAAGTTTCATTTGAACATTTTATTAATGACATTCATTTTAATCAATCAGAATAATGTTGAAATTGCACAATTTCAAAATGAATGTTTCCATGCACAGGGCATGGCGTGACCAGCCGATTGATGGAACCGGGCCAGTTCCACCACCCGTCTAGGTGAAGTAAGGGGCGAAGTGGTGTGTTGGGCAAGAGGAACACGGTTCCAGGCTCCCAGTGCCCTCAACCACCAGCCTCCCGTCCTCCACCGACACAGGGGCGCAACCCACGGCAAACGGGTTGGTGGACCAAAATATCCCCGGGTCCACAACGGGGGTTGAAAGGCGCTTAGCGTGACCCAGCACCCACCACGAGGAGGTGGCCAGGTCAAAGCTGTAGTCGTGTATCTAATTAGGGTCCATGCAGGCAGCAAAGTACTGTAAGTCCCCATGGTCCCTAGTATGGTGATCTACCTTCTGTTGTTGGCGATCTATAGCCTGTTTTTATATTGTATTGTCCAAATAGTGCTATTAGTTTTAACTTCCACGCTAGTTTTAATTATAATTGTGCTATTCTAGTTGTTTTAATGTCCATCGTCGACAGGTTTTTATAATGTACATATATTCTATTTCAATGTCAAATATGTTCTCGTCGCGATATGGCTGAAATATTGCGGATGTGACGTTAAATATTAACTCACTGACACGTGTATCTAATTAAATCCGACCTTGTAAACACAAACAATTCAATCTGGCCAATCTAAAAAATCAAAACCATACTAACCTAAAATCTATAATACTACAATCAGCCCTCCCCCATAACCATTCCCTGTCAAACTACATAGATAACCGTAACGGCCACTTGCAGGTTGCGTTCTCTGTTCAACACCAACCTTTCTTCACTAAATGACCCGATGAATTTCGGGAATCCCCAAGTCACCATCAACATCATCATCATCATCTCAAAGCAACTATCATTATCTTGATACCAACGCTGCAGAAAGGTATGTCCATTATAACATCCTGCAATACCTTATTTCTTATGATTAATATTCTAGAATTCAGTTCCTGCACACATTTCACAGTGACAAAAGAATATAAAATAACACGGATGAACTTACCAAAGTGTGACTTCTGGCGGGAATATTTCACTGATCTTGCCGTCTTGTATCAATCTTGCTCCTCTGATGATCGTCAGTCGCACACACAACAATAGAAACAATAATCATCAACTCTGAGTGTGTCCCCGAATTCTCCTGAAGACTAAGCTATCCTGGTTGCCAGCTTGTAGTCAACTGTTCGCGTAAAGAGTCTTCTGGTTGTCACCAGGCAGTTAAAAGATCGCAAGCTGGCAGTCAAATGGTGAATCAAATGGTAAACAACTGGTTGAATAACCAAAATGCTACACTGATGACATGGGCATGGATGTGTGTCTCCTTGTTGAACATGGTGTGTTCTTGCACAGAGACACCAAGGTTGTTCTAAATTCACTGCCGATCAAACAGTCGAAAATGAAGTTGGTAGCACTGTTAACGACGGTCATCAAACGGGCAAAAACAAGCACGTATGAAGCTATTTCAATTACAGGGTTAGATATCCAAAAATATATAAAAACGACGCCCAAAGGACCGTGTGTGGCAATAAACATTGTAGTGATTGCAAGGACGAGGCACGTCAGCTGAAATGCACTCCTGCTGTGTCGTCCATTAGGTGAACTGCATTGGTTGTCCTGTCCTTGTAATGATTTCATTCTACATCTTGAAACAACAAGGATGACGTTGCAGCTGACAATGATGAGTATAGGAAGAAATCGGCATACTATCTGTTCGACGTATTTGGAGGAAACTATAATCCAATCATTTCTTGATGACGTCCCTGTGAAGATAAGTATTATACTCACCACTGTTGGCACGTTGAAAAGCATTGAAAGTACAGCGATTACAAAGAGTATCTTATTTTGAACCGAATCCCGCATACAAGTTGAAAATCTGAAAGGCATCGCCACGGCCAGACATCTCACAAAGGCAATCAAGACAGTCAGGTATGCTTCAAACGTCAGAACTATATCCGCCAAGGGCACCATAAACATATACACATAATTAAGACGGAGCTGCAGGACAGACTCAATGACACTCAACGTCAACAAAGTACAGTAAATGGATAAGAATACAATATCCACTGAATTGAGGTACCTCAGCAGACGTAACGACCTTGAATTCATTTTTGAAAGAACATGCACGCTTATCGAGTTTCCAATAATGCCTAGTAAACACAGTGCGATCCCAACACATGTACATACTCTTTCGAAGTATTCAAAAACCATGATGTATGTGCTGAGCTGTGGTCACACGCAATGGCATGCGCTTTTGTCCTCTGCAACAAAAAGTATCTTCATACTTTTTGACAGTACACCGATTCCATGATGCTGTGTATGCTGAACGATCAACTGGATGCTATGCCTCGTTGTATATATACTCCTGGCTGCTATTGCCTTTGGGAAATGAATATATAATGTGTATAGAATGAGTGAGTGAGTGAGTTAATATTTAACGTCACATCGGCAATATTTCAGCCATATCGTGACGAGAACATTTGATATTGATATGTATATTATAAAAAAACCTGCCGACGAAGGACAGTAAAGCAATTAGAATATCACAATTAGAATTAAAACTAGCGTGGAAAGTTTAAAACTAATAGCACTATTGGGACAAACAATATAAAAACAGGCTAGAGATCGCCAACAACAGAAGGTAGATCACCATACTATGGACTATGGGGACTTACAGTACCTTTGCTACCTTCATGGACCCCAGCTGGATTTAAACCATCCCTTCAGCTGCTGGCGAATATCAGAAATTTTAGCCAAAATTACAATAACAAGAATACTACGGTTAAAAATCCTAGTAAGTTTAAATTGACTTTCAAAGTTTTGGGACTTACGTACCCTCTCAGGGGAACAATAATTTTACGATACTTCAACCCCCTTTGAGGGTACAGCCACTAACAATCTCAGTTTCTAATTCAAACTACCAATAATAAAATATATATCTATTTACAATTCACTTAACAAATCTAATTCTTTAAAAATTCAACTATTAAATGAGAACTAACAGTATAAAAAAGATCCTTCAATGTTTTGACATTGAAATACTTATCCCTTGTGATGGACATGCTTGACCGTGATTCTTTCATTACAAGGGATACAAAACGGAGGATCCTCACCTTTTAATAGGTATTCATGAGTATATCGTGTGTGGCCAATACGTCATCGTCGTATGATGACCTCCTCAAATCTGGACTGACAACCCAAGTAGGTGTAACCAATGTAGGGTTTTATTGCATGTAATTTATTAATACCTACTTGGGTGTCCCATTTCTTTTTGCATTAGATCGCGGATGTATGTTCTAATGCTGGCTTTATAATCAGAGTATGGGATAAGAAGTGGTGTCACAGATTTGTTGAGGGCTGCCTTAGCAGCAATATCAGCCATCGTGTTCCCAGAAATGCCAACGTGGCTTGGTAACCAACAAAAGACGATGTCGCATTGGCCAGTAGCAAGTTCATTGTACAATTCAATAATTTCTAATAAAAGTGGATGTTTGCAAGAAATATTTTTAATAGCCTGAAGACACGAAAGAGAATCTGAAAAGATGATATATTGTTTATATTTACGGTGTTTAGTTATATATTTAAGAGCTGTTAAGATGGCGTTTGCTTCTGCTGTAAATATAGAGCTGTTATCCGGTATTTTAGAAGAGATTGTTCGGGATCCAATGACAGTGGCACATGCCACTGCGCCACCATCCTTGGACCCATCTGTAAATAAGGATTTGTATGTATTATATTTATTTCTTAATTGACTAAATTTTTGTTTATACTGTAATTCATTTGTTTCTGATTTTTTTAAATGTAGTTAATGTTAGGTCAACATGTGGCCTAACCAATTGCCAAGGCGGAGAAGAAAGAAAACGGGAAGGAGCTATATGTTCTAGCTCAATGCCAGCAGCAGAAAGGAAAGGTTTCACTCTTATACCAAGGGGCGGAACAAGAGAAGGCTTCTTGTTATACAGATCTTCATATATTGGATTAAAGACACAGGTATATGCAGGGTTTGACTCATTGGAATAAAGTTTTATAATATACTGTAAAGTTAATTTTATACGGCGTTGTGTAAGAGATGGCTCATCAGCCTCGACGTAGAGACTGTCAACAGGAGAAGTTCGAAAGGACCCAAGACAAAGTCTCAGACCTTGGTGGTGGATAGAATCTAATAGTTTTAAGTTGCTTTTACAGGCTCCACCATATACGATGGAGCCATAATCAAGCTTCGAGCGGACAAGTGATCTATACAGGTGTAGGAGGGTAGTTTGGTCCCCTCCCCACTTTGAATTAGAAACGACTTTCAATAAATCACGTCACAATTTAATTCTGGACTCACAAAAGTCCAGAAACTCTCCGCACTGTGGGCACTTTCTGACAAGGGATTTGCCCAAATTAAACATGCAGTTGTTATGAATATATGCCAAGGATGAAAAAATGAAAAAGATTTTTTTTCGAAAACTTTAAATTTAAACTCGCTCGCCCATGGGCAGGCCCATGGGCGAACAGTGGCCCATGGGCGAGAATGTTTAATTTCGACCAGAATTCATGTTTTGGAGGTTGTAAATGAATGAGTGTATGTTTATAAGTATCATGAAACAAAATTCAACTCACATTGACTTAATTCGACTAATTTAGAGCGATATTAAAAATCTCGCCCATGGGCGAAAACATTTTGGCCCATGGGCGAGAATATTTACTTTTACTCAAAATATATGTTTTCCATGTTTTGGAGGTTGTAAATGAATGAGTGTATGTTTATAAGTATCATGAAACAAAATTCAACTCACATTGACTTAATTCGACTAATTTAGAGCGATATTAAAAATCTCGCCCATGGGCGAAAAGATAGGTTGGCCCATGGGCGAGAATATTTACTTTTACTCAAAATACATGATTTTCCATGTTTTGGAGGTTGTAAATGAATGAGTGTATGTTTATAAGTATCATGAAACAAAATTCAACTCACATTGACTTAATTCGACTAATTTAGAGCGATATTAAAAAATCTCGCCCATGGGCGAAAAACATTTTGGCCCATGGGCGAGAATATTTACTTTTACTCAAAATATATGTTTTCCATGTTTTGGAGGTTGTAAATGAATGAGTGTATGTTTATAAGTATCATGAAACAAAATTCAACTCACATTGACTTAATTCGACTAACTTAGAGCGATATTAAAAAATCTCGCCCATGGGCGAAAGATAGGTTGGCCCATGGGCGAGAATATTTACTTTTACTCAAAATACATGATTTTCCATGTTTTGGAGGTTGTAAATGAATGAGTGTATGTTTATAAGTATCATGAAACAAAATTCAACTCACATTGACTTAATTCGACTAATTTAGAGCGATATTAAAAAATCTCGCCCATGGGCGAAAAACATTTTGGCCCATGGGCGAGAATATTTACTTTTACTCAAAATATATGTTTTTCCATGTTTTGGAGGTTGTAAATGAATGAGTGTATGTTTATAAGTATCATGAAACAAAATTCAACTCACATTGACTTAATTCGACTAACTTAGAGCGATATTAAAAAATCTCGCCCATGGGCGAAAGATAGGTTGGCCCATGGGCGAGAATATTTACTTTTACTCAAAATACATGATTTTCCATGTTTTGGAGGTTGTAAATGAATGAGTGTATGTTTATAAGTATCATGAAACAAAATTCAACTCACATTGACTTAATTCGACTAATTTAGAGCGATATTAAAAATCTCGCCCATGGGCGAAAGATATTTTGGCCCATGGGCGAGAATATTTACTTTTACTCAAAATATATGATTTTCCATGTTTTGGAGGTTGTAAATGAATGAGTGTATGTTTATAAGTACCATGAAACAAAATTCAACTCACATTGACTTAATTCGACTAATTTAGAGCGATATTAAAAAATCTCGCCCATGGGCGAAAAACATTTTGGCCCATGGGCGAGAATATTTACTTTTACTCAAAATACATGATTTTCCATGTTTTGGAGGTTGTAAATGAATGAGTGTATGTTTATAAGTATCATGAAACAAAATTCAACTCACATTGACTTAATTCGACTAATTTAGAGCGATATTAAAAATCTCGCCCATGGGCGAAAAACATTTTGGCCCATGGGCGAGAATATTTACTTTACTCAAAATATATGTTTTCCATGTTTTGGAGGTTGTAAATGAATGAGTGTATGTTTATAAGTATCATGAAACAAAATTCAACTCACATTGACTTAATTCGACTAATTTAGAGCGATATTAAAAAATCTCGCCCATGGGCGAAAAACATTTTGGCCCATGGGCGAGAATATTTACTTTTACTCAAAATATATGTTTTTCCATGTTTTGGAGGTTGTAAATGAATGAGTGTATGTTTATAAGTATCATGAAACAAAATTCAACTCACATTGACTTAATTCGACTAACTTAGAGCGATATTAAAAAGTCTCGCCCATTTTCTGATGTCATGTATTTTACTTGAATGATTACATTAATTTTATAAGTTAGGTTCAAATGTGGTAGTGCTGTTGATGATAATATTGTTATGACTTGTTAAAAAAAATACATCATCAATACTGACCGTTTTTGAGTTTATGACTTTTTTCCTATGACTTTTTGTCCTACCCAAATCTATTACTTTTTTCCCTATGACTTTTTTTCTACAACCGAACAAATTACAATGTATGCCGGGTGCACGGTTGTGCACTGCTTGGGTGGTGTTGTACAAATCATTAGGCAGAATAAATCATTTATATCCCGCCCCATGGAAAAGACGGTATCTTCCCATAAGACAGACAAAATAGTTTATTTATGTGTCACGTGAATGTACATAAGATAGACCTCCCAAAAAGACAGACCGCTTAAAACAGCACGTTTTATGGTTGGTTGCATAAGGCTTAATGAAGCTGTACCCTTGAAAATATGCATCCACATGAACCGCGAAGCAGTGGTTCAAATCGACTGGTCAATACCTTGTTAGTGAAATATATGACTGAATTTCAAGCTATATTTACATGAAGAGAGATATAAGATATTTTTGCCTAAGGTTATGTATTTATATGGTTTTATAAAAATCTTTCTATGATGTATATTTTGACCCTCTAGATAACAGTGTTTCATAAGCCTGTTAAAGCTGGGATGGCCTAAAAGTCGGGCCGGGCCGGGCCAAGGCGGGCCAAATCTATTATTGGCTAATAAACCAATTAACGAAAACCATGCCTACAATTAACCAATGCAACATACACTCATGATAATAATGATCAATCGGAAGCCACAAACGCATACCATAATAACTTTATTACGAGTAAATCGGCTAAAACCCAGGAAGACGAGAAGCCTGTGAACTGGCTGAACGAGGTTACGTCTAAAAGTGGAATCGTTAAACGAAACGGGATTTAAAACGTATAAATACTTCAGTCAAATCCGATACACATTTCCGTCGGCCCGAAAATGTTTTAACATCTATATCCAATCACATACCACCCTATAAATTACAAAATTCATCGTATTTAAAGCATGCCCACATTTAAATGATACGATCTCTTCCCCACACTCTAGGCCACAATTTTCCGCCCGGCTTGGCTCGAGCAGTCAAAAGCAACTTAAACGTAACGCACATATCTTGAATTGTGTTTAAATACATAGACTAGTATTATATCTACCTGAATATCGCTTTGTAATGTTATCAAATGCAACATGTAAAGATAACTGGTTCGTTAAAGTGAAGCCCTTTTCTCTCTCCATTCACAACATAGCCTCAATCAAAAGTGTTTAGTTTCTGTTCAGCCCGACTTGGCCCGTGCTGTCAAAAGCAACTTAAACCTCACACATGTATCTTGAAATGTGTTTAAATCCATAGATTAGTATTATATCTACCTACATATCACTTCACAGAGTCTCAAAGCGTAGTATTTGAAGCTGAAAAACTAATTTCTATACATTCTTGCTGAAAGTGAAGCTACAAAATTGGAAAGCACATCTTGCCCAACAAGGTTTTCAAGAGCATATACGTATAAATGTGCACGTCTTGAGAAAGGTCAAAGTTCCTATTCCTGTCTCAGTAAACAGGGTTGTTCAATCACACATATATACACACCAATTTTGCATGACAAATAAGTTGATGCACAAAAGAGAATTTAACACCATTTCGACACCTTATAATACAATCAATTCGAGATTTCGTTAGAATGTACGATATTTGGCTGCGCGATAAGCGCAGTCAGTCTTTAAAAACCACCTCACGAGCACCTGTACATCTCACACCTAGCCCAGAGTGATCAATGGATTGTATATATTTGGAAAGCAAAATACACTTGAAAGTCGTGGCTGTTTAACTCCAATACACAAGACCAACGGATGGGACACAACGACTTTTTCGGCGCAAATTGTCGCAGGCGCTTGGCGGAAATTACGTAACTGAACGCGGAGATACACTAAACGTCATCGTTCCGCTCCGTGACCTCGTCTTTGCGAGCTACACTGAAATACTCAACTAAGGTGAAACTCAGAATGATGAAATTGGAAATGAGGAAGAAAACAGCTAAATCAACATGTGGATGACAACACAATAACTTGAAAATCTCTCATGAATTCGTATGACAATGCAATATCTGTTGATACCATGATAATTTGAACAAAGGAGAAAGTTATATGGATATACAACTTCTTTATTATAATGTAAGCGGCGTTTCGGCGCTGTACCCCCAACAGGCAGCAGGGGTTACCTGGGATACGAGGACACACATGAATGAGCGTGCAGGGCAGGTTGTTCCGTTTGTAATATGGTCCAGGATATTTTGGCTGCCCATAAAATTGACGCTATGACTTCATTCATTCATTTATGTCAATATACATATTATCATCATCATCAATCTCATCAACAGTATTATGAAATACAACCATTAGGCAATATTAGCACTACCACCATGATACAAACATACATTATTACAAAATATCACATTATACACAATATCACAAGTATACATCATTATTCATAGTCCCACAAGGTGAGACACACCGTAAGCAAGTGGAGTCTCGACATCATCTTGCACCAGTCTACCCTAGCCGTTCTTCAAGCTGGCGATATTTGTTTTTCTTAGGTCTCACACAACCACCACCCTGCAACTACATCAATGTTATTTCTGTGTAGTTCTGTTATGACCTTATCAGATTGATATGTCAACGAGATAAGTGACGTGTTCAGTTTAAACATAACACCAATCATTAATTTAATGACTCACTCGTGTTAGTGTCAGTTCAGGTGAACTCTGTTCACGAGCTCAGCGCAGTGGTAAGGTGAACCGTAATCCCATAAAACCAGTGAGGCATGAAGTTCCACATAGCCTAATGAGCGGTATCTGCCTTATTGGATAATTTTAGGCCTAAAAAGTGTATCACCTGTTGTTTCAAGAGATTAGCATGGTTCAGTGAGCTGAAACCTTTAAAAAATATCTGCTGGCAAACTGGGGACACCCCGTTTCGGCGTAGCTGCTAAAACCGTTATCAAGCAACTGATGTCTACTGGGTAGACCCGTAAGTTAGACCAGAGACCATATAATAGATCTATTATATGGTCTCTGGTTAAACTACTGGGTCGAGGTAAAAATCCTTGGATGTTTGATGTTGTGACGACGGTGTTGTTTTTAAGGGGAATAGGACACTAGCTTTCTACCAAATGTAAAATGTGTTAACTCAGCTCACCCTACATTTCGTGGTGAAAGATACCTTTGTGTAAATGGTTATATGTTCATAGTGGAAAAGAGGAAAAGGGGAGAATGGATCTCGTGAAAATGCAAGACTGCATACAGATCAACACTCTCAACTGTCTTAACGACATAGTTTCTAAAATACCGAGACACCACATTCACGGACCTGTACATAACGAGGTCAAGGTAAATCTTTTCGGCTGTTGCAAAAATATTGACAATTTTAGAGAAGGTAAAAATCAGACTCAGTCTTGAATATATTGTGTATTCCTCATTGCCTAATGTAAAGACTACATATTAATACTATGGATAGTTCAATGTATAGTTTAAACATGTTTTCTTCAAGTAATCATGACGGGATTGGCAAACAAACATAAACATGCATGTCAATGCCGCTCCATAACAATAATACAATTACATAGATAGTGATGTACACTGTCTGCAAAACATAATGTGTGCAAATCATAATGGCAATCCACAAGGGCAATATTAAAAATATTGCATGCAACTTACTCTCTGCTGTCCTCCGATCAGATAGTCCAAGACACGTCAAATCAACATAAGTTATGGTTGGTTGCACGCAGGTACACTGCACTGTTACCTTTATTGGGTAATGGATTGATCCAAAGTTATGTGCTTAAGAATATATTAAGCCATATAATTAATAGGGCTGTAATGATGCATAAAACTATCGATGAATTGCAATCATTCCGAAAGCAATTAATCGATGGTGGAAATGAAAAATTATCGATCCATAAATAGAATGTGTGACTATCGATAGCTTAGTGATGGTTATTTATTCTTATTAAATATATGTGTTGTTTTGATTTTTTTAATTGTTAAGGTGCAAACCTGCAGCTTCATTGAGTTTATGTTTTAACTGTTTACTCCATCTTGGTTTCAAGTTTCTTGTCAGTTATTCATAGGGGGGAGCAGAGGAAGCCCAACAGCAACGTCGTATCCACCATTGTACCGCTGGGAGTAACTCAATTAGTTACAGGGGAAATCTATAATCCTGTTTTGATCAAAGTGAACATTATGAACACAAACTGTGAGAAGCCGAAGTCAATAAACATTAGTATTCTGATCAAAGTATTTCTGCACAAAAAGTAACAAACTCATAATTAGTGTTAAAATATACCACTAACCACTGATATGAAAACATCTCGTTAGTCTATGGGACAGGTCTATTACGCCACTGGGAAAAACCAGGTTTGTAATCACAGTCACGCCTGATTGATCCAAAGTTGTCTGATAATTGGCGTGTCTGGCAAATGGGATGTCTAACTTATGAGAGCAAAAGCATACATGGAATTTGAGACCCCCTTCTTCATCTCGGTTAAATGTGTGTTTAGCAATAATAAATCCTAAATTAAAAAACCCAACTTGCTTATATATACAGGATGTACAGGAGGACTGCAACAGTCACAATGGATTGACATGAGAGTGACGATGAGAGCTATCGGGATAGGTTTGTATGTTGAGGTACACTATCTTCTTATAAGTTTTCATTACTATCAATGCATCCCACTAATATATGATAACATTCATGATAACAGCACTCCATGTCCAGCTCGTTAAACGACACAATAAAAATACAATTATTATAATAGACTCACTCCCTTAAACCTCGGGCGAAGAATAGCCGTGACGGGCAGACGGGAATTACAAAATAATTGATCACAAAATATTAAAACGAAACGTGCGAACCTGGGTAGGTACACCTCGCAAGTGTGGGGTTGCCCACGATAGAAGTTATTCAACAATGAATACTATGACGACATACCGAGTGTCACGTAGAATAAAAACACAGTTTTGATGCTTTTTTTTCCTTTGTGAGGAGGTTTGACAAGGCCCTTCGCTCCCGAGTGGTGACGTGTGACGTCCTGGGCAGGAAGTGACAGTGTATTGACTTCTCTCCTTAATTACCCAGTTGGGGCTCCCTAATTGACCTTTATTTGTTCTGAAGCAGCATGGACTATTTATTTTATTTGGAAGTGGTTATTGGCAAATGTCAATAGGATTGACAAGACATATTTCAATGCAGTTACATTTTTAAGCTCTCACAATACTGTTTATGTTACAAGAATTACAAATTAACAGTAATATTTCATATTCAACAATTTCTTAATTTTGACTGTTCTGACGTGTATGTTTTGATATTATCTGTTCGTACACGCATACCATTGACGAGCCACATTTCATGGCATTACTTCTAATGTTTTAAGTGCCTAGTGACTACATATGATGATGATTATGAGTTTAACGTCGGCTTCTGGCTGTGGCGAATAACACCGACAGGGTAAGTGGGAGCTAAAGTAATAATTAATATGTTTATAATAAGGGATAAACCACCATACTCCCAAAACATCGAAAACATATATTTTGAGTAAAAGTAATTATTCTCGCCCATGGGCGAAGTTAGTCGAATTAAGTCAATGTGAGTTGAATTTTGTTTCATGATACTTATAAACATACACTCATTCATTTACAACTTCCAAATATAATATTTTATTATATTAATTTTAATATCGCTCTAAGTTAGTCGAATTAAGTCAATGTGAGTTGAATTTTGTTTCATGATACTTATAAACATACACTCATTCATTTACAACCTCCAAAACATGGAAAATCATGTATTTTGAGTAAAAGTAAATATTCTCGCCCATGGGACAACCTATCTTTCGCCCATGGGCGAGATTTTTTAATATCGCTCTAAATTAGTCGAATTAAGTCAATGTGAGTTGAATTTTGTTTCATGGTACTTATAAACATACACTCATTCATTTACAACCTCCAAAACATGGACAATCATGTATTTTGAGTAAAAGTAAATATTCTCGCCCATGGGCCAACCTATCTTTTCGCCCATGGGCGAGATTTTTAATATCGCTCTAAATTAGTCGAATTAAGTCAATGTGAGTTGAATTTTGTTTCATGGTACTTATAAACATACACTCATTCATTTACAACCTCCAAAACATGGACAATCATGTATTTTGAGTAAAAGTAAATATTCTCGCCCATGGGCCAACCTATCTTTCGCCCATGGGCGAGATTTTTTAATATCGCTCTAAATTAGTCGAATTAAGTCAATGTGAGTTGAATTTTGTTTCATGATACTTATAAACATACACTCATTCATTTACAACCTCCAAAACATGGAAAAACATATATTTTGAGTAAAAGTAAATATTCTCGCCCATGGGCCAAAATGTTTTCGCCCATGGGCGAGATTTTTTAATATCGCTCTAAATTAGTCGAATTAAGTCAATGTGAGTTGAATTTTGTTTCATGATACTTATAAACACGTGACGTGTCACTCAAGAATTTGGCCTCTTTTACAACCTTGATGGGAGTGCCATTTAAAAACAGTTCTGGGTCTTTATGAGGCTTATATTTTCTACAGAAGTGTAGACAATTAGTTTTTGATTTAGAAAATTTAAAGCCGTTTTCAAGACACCATTTATTTATTTTATTTAAACACAACTGCAGTTGCCATTCAATAGTATACATATTCTTACCGCGACAAGAAATGTTAAAATCATCCACAAAAAGTGATCCATCAATGTGTATAGAATGAAGGCAGTAAACTAGCAAATGTTTTGCGAGGACAGAGAGCATATTGTACGTCCAGATACTGTCAGAAGCATTTTGAATGTGTGTGGACTCTTTTGCGCTATTTCATTTTTCTCCAGGTTTCATAATTTGTGTGAGAACATTTACCTTGACAACTACATGAACCACAACTGTACGTGAATAAACTTAAGGAAAACTATATCCCTAGATCCATGAGGAATTTAACATTAAACGAGATAGCCATGTCAATACTAATTTTATCAGGTTAATCACAATTGTCACAACTGGAAGCAAATATGATATGACATTCACATAAAAAAACATCAATCTGAAATTGATGGGTGGGACATTTCGGTCAAGGTCGATTCTCCCCTCCTTGCTGATCTGTCTCTGCCGTGAACGTTAACTTATGTTTGAGTGAGTGAGTTAATATTTAACGTCACATCGGCAATATCTCAGCCCTATCGTGACGGAAACAAGTTATACAATAGAAAATGAAAACATTTTGGAGAGTAAAACGTGTCGACGATGGGCTGTAAAAATACCAGAATATCACATATATGAACATAAACCTAGCATGTCAAACTAAAAGATTTTACTTGAAGAAGACAATGCAATATAAAACACGGGCTGTAGATTGCCAACAACTGAAGGTAGATCACCATACTAGGAACCATGGGGACTTACATTACTTTTGTTACCTGCATAGACCCTAGCTTGATTTACACCATCCCCTCAGTCGCTGGCGATGTGGGAAGATTTAGCCGAAAGTTAAAATATCAGAAATACTACGATTAAAGAGTATGGTTGTGCGAAATTGACTTTGAAAGTGTTTGGGACTTACTTACCC
This sequence comes from Haliotis rubra, assembly GCF_003918875.1. Lineage (NCBI taxonomy): Eukaryota > Metazoa > Mollusca > Gastropoda > Lepetellida > Haliotidae > Haliotis > Haliotis rubra. Next base: position 28,444 of record NW_025766331.1, read on the forward strand.
TCTCAGGAGGACAATAATTTTACGATACTTTAACCCCCTTTGAGGATAACTTTAGCTTGAAGTTTATCGATGAACCATGGCGTGATTTTACTATCTAAACGATCCAATATTTTGATTTTTTTCTTTCATGTACATTTGGAATTGCCAGAACTATATTTTTACTTTGAAACTCAGGCGAATGTTTAAAACAATTTTAGAGATAACAGGTATATCTAACAGATCTCGACGCCTTCCGGGAAACATAGCAGAATCAGAGACCACACAGTAAAATAAGTATCTAGATCCTAAACACAAATACATTTCTGCCGTAAAAACAAACCACACGAAGACCCTGAACTATTTCTAAACGGCACACCTGTCAAAGTTGTAAAAGAGGCAAAGTTTCTCAGTCTTATTTTTGACTCCCACTTGACGTTTTTGCCGCATATTAAATCGCATAAGGTTAAATGCCTGAAGGCACTCGACTCTTAAAAGTTGTTTCCAGTTCAAAATGGGGAGGGGATCAAACTACCCTACTTCACTCATACAGATCACTCATTCGCTCCAAGCTTGATAACCTTAAACTTAAAAGTCTAAGACTTTGTCTTGGATCATCTAGGACTTCTCCTGTTCTGTCGAGGCAGATGGGCCATCTCTTACACAACGCAATACAAAATTATCTTAACTATATATTACAAAACTATACTCTAAAGAATCTAACCCTGCATATAACTGTGTCTTTAATGCCCTCGATGAGGATTTATACATCAAGAATCTTCTCTTGTTCCGCCTCTTGGGCTCAGAATTAAACCATGCCTTTATGCTGCCAGCATTAAACTAGAACATATATCTCCTTCCCCAGTTATTTCTTCTCCCCCTTGGCAATTGGTTAGGTCACAAGTTGACGTAACATTAACCACTTTAAAAAAGTCAGAAACTAATGAGTTACAATATAATCAATTAAATAGTAAATATAATTCAGAGAAATCCTTATTTACAGATGGGTCCAAGGATGGTGGCGCTGTGTCATTGGATCCAGAACAATATCTTCTCGCTTACCGGATTACAGCTCTTTTTTTACAGCAGAAGCAAACGACATATTAACGGTCTTAAAACATACTACAAACGAAAAATATGGGAACACCCTAAAACTTGATAGTCACATACAAACTTAAACGTGGTGAAGTAATTTGTACTCTAAGATAAATGCAACTTTTTTTGTGTGTTTAATGCGCACTCTAAACGGCATGTTGGAACATGCAGTGAAGCAACTGATTCAATATTTGTTGAGTTTGAGTGAAATGAAACATTGTCTAAAACAGCGAAAAACAGGGGTGCTGAAGACACCAACACCATGTTTGATTCAAAAGCCCAAACACAACAGCAACTGCATGTGGAAGACAGACTTCCCATAGCAAATTTGGTGAAGACGGGTCAATTAGTTTCAGATTTTTGCCCCGGAAACGAACTTTACCCTTCAAACAGACACATTCCAAGTCATTGCCATGAAAACAGAAAAAAAAGTTTTAGAGTTATGTTCCGGAAATAATAATGGGAACGCCAACGCCAACCTCGACGCCGAGGCCGACGGAAACTCAACCAAAAACAATATATCTCCCGACACTTCGGGGGGAGACATAATAATTTACATGCAATAAAACCCCGTATCGGTTACACCAACTTGGGTTCTCAGTCCAGATTTGAAGAGGTCATAATGCGACGATGTCGCATTGGCCATACTAGGTATACTCACGAATATTTATTGAAAGGCGAAGATCCTCCGTTTTGTATCCCTTGTGATGAAAGAATCACGGTCAAGCATGTCTTGCTTGACTGTACTGATTTTGCCATCACAAGGGATAAATATTTCAATGTCAAAACAGTTAGGGATCTTTTTATAATGTTAATTATCATTTATTAATTGACTTTTTAAAGGAAATCGAATTATTAGATAAATTTTGAATGTGTTTTGTAAATAGATATATGAGTGTATAGTTTAAACAAGGTACTTTGAATTTAGCAACTGCGATTTTTAGTGGCTGTACCCTCAAAGGGTTGAAGTAGCGTAAAATTGTTGTCCTCCTGAGAGGGTACGTAAGTCTCCAAACTTCAAGGTCAGTTTAGCTTTACCAAACTTTAAATCGTAAAATATTTGTTATTTTGGTAAGTCTCCAAACTTCAAGGTCAGTTTAGCTTTACCAAACTTTAAATCGTAAAATATTTGTTACTTTAAACAATGGCTAAGGTCAGCATAATCAGCATCTATTAAAGGATGTGAAATGATTTTGTGTTAGTGTTGATGTTTGTGCTTGTGTCTCTGCTTGTACGTTTTATTTATTTTTTCTCCAACTGACATAACTTGTCACAGTTCACATGGATAACTTATGTGGACACACGCTGTGCCGACAATGAACAATTCAGCCCTTTCGTGCTGTGCGCCAGGCAGGCTAAAAATGGTATTTGTTTTGTCTGTTGGTATGACGTGGTATGAACAGAGCCACCGACATTCCGGACTCCACTAGAGGCCACAGAGACAGTCAGTAATGAAGTAGTAACCAATGGTAGCTTTGTTTCATGAAACAATATGCATCAGGTAACACACGAAAGGCAATGTAATATGTGCTGTTGCATTTTCCCCAGTAGGGTCACGCATCTTGTAATCATTGTTATGAGGAGTAACGTTTATGAAGTCATAGCCTAGAAGCATGACATCACAAATAACTTAAACAGATAGCAGTAATTGATTAAAGAATATTTATTAGCATACCAGAGGAAGAATATACATATATGAAAAAATACACACACACACACACATATATATATATATGCGAAAACCACTATTCAGTCTAACAAAATGTCAACGCCAGAGAATAATCAGCCTCGATTGTCAGATTACGTTGGCGCAGAACGACAAATAGCGGTGAAACAGATACTGAGTGATGAACACATGCCATTAAACTTATCGAAATCGTACACTGAAATCTGATTTTGGCAAAGATTTGTTAGGATTACGGGAATTTATTTTTCGCTTTTATTTATCTTAATAGGAAATAATGTTATTGTTTTAGTAATTGAGACTGAATAATTTAACTAGCTAAATTATAGACCCACTTGTTCCATTTAGCCATTTGACTATTGGGAGTTGCTAAAAATAACAGTGTCGAAAAACATTCTGTGAAAAGATTTATGTTTGATACTGGTGGCTGTGTGTTACCCACCAGCATAAATCCTGGCGTAAATACTCCCACTGTCTCGCTGGCGCTGCTTTAATTAGACCCCGTAATCACCAAATACCAATTACAGATGAACACAGTCCTAATCTATTGAGGGTGTAATGCTCGTGGTACAGGTTTGATCTCAAGCAGAAAACATTTGCCAAAACGCAACACGGTATCGAAAACAACCCATCTGTCAGAACACTTTGTCCAAACGTGAAAAACGTTATTGTGGGACAGTGGTCTAACTGCACCTGTATGCACCAAATGTCTACTGATGTCGGACAGAGCAAGATGCAGTAACCCAAAACACGAAACCAAGACAACGGTGACGTCAGCGGCGGCGACAGTACTAGGACATGCCATCAGCAGACGAACAATCCTTCAACGACTTGGTATGGCTGGTATACGAGCCTTCCGCCCCTTCCAAGGAATGGCCTTGATCCGTCTATAACGTTAGCGCTGACCGCAATGGGCACGAACTGTACGCCCGCGGCACTGACTGGGAGAGAGTGCTCTGAAAGTGTGTTCAGAAAATATGGCAGAGTACGAGTTTTTCAAAGTACTGAAGATCGACTGGCGACAAACTGCATTTTAGAAGTTCATCCGTTCGATGGCGGAGGCGTCATTGCATGGGGCAGCATTTGTGGCCAGAGATGAACAAGCTTGGTTATCATCCGAGGAAACCTGAATGCCCAGCGATACAGAGATGGAATGTTGAGACCTTTTGTGTTGCCCTTTATTCGACGACAGCCAAGAAAAGGCATTTTGCAGCATGATACCGCAAGGACTCACACAACCAGAATTGTTCGAGAATACCTGCATGCCAACGTTAACGTCAACGTAAACGTATTGCCCTGACAAGTGCGTTCTCCAGACATGAACCCCATTGAACAGCTCATGGGTCATCTTCATCGTCAGATGAGTCAGCGTGTACTACCTCCTCCGAACCCTCAGGAACTTGAACAGTCTCACTTGGACTTTCGGAACAGGATTCTTGCTGACGTCATCCGCCGACTGACGACTTCAATGAGGAGACGTGTGTTGGCGTGTATGGATGCCCGAGTGGTTACACTCGCTATTGATGACTTGTCCCCTGACTCCTGTTTCATTATGTGACTATTTATGCACTATTTGAATGAACCCCGACTTTGTATTTTTTATTTTTGACTACTTGACTCTTTCTTATGGAATTGCGGCAAATGCAGGACCACCATTACAATGAAATTTCAGTTATATCATTGGAAAATAATATATTTTCACAATAATTATCATAAATTTCACATATATTTTTGCGTCTTTTTGGGGGTCAAGTGAACTCGTGATAACATTTTATTGCCTGGTTGTTTACATATCGGAAATTAAGTAGAATGCAAATGCAAACATAAATCTGAATAGATAGAAAATACATTTAGCTGGTATTAAATACTCACAAAACAATTATTTTAAATAGTATCATGCACCACTAAAGCAGTTATATATGTATCAAAAGATATCAAATTACCAATATGGAAGCGATTAAGATATTTAATATACATTATATATGAGTTAGATTCCAGCCATAAGACGGATATCTGTAAAAGGATCACACTGAATGTGAAGGTAATGGGTACACTTAACATTAATGCACCCTTATATTTATGAAGTGGTATTAAATACCTAGGTACTAAATAGCAATGGTATTAATTACAAATATAAATACATCAAGTATGCAGAATAGACACAGATATACAGTCTATATAATATCAAAGTGTAATGCATACGTATATAACAATAAAAGTATATGTACAGTAAACTGTTTTCGAATAGTATTAGACAGCAATGCGAGATCAGGCTGATAATATTGTAACACCATATATTCCAATATCAGTGTTACAATTAGCAATCAAAGATATCAAATAGTGTTTATTACTAACAAGAAAGCTATTACATATGCGTTAAATACCACTTAGATTTCAATTAAGTGAGAAGACGGACATCCATAAAAAGTCAATATCAATATGAAGTTAATCTATTAAAACATGAAAGGTAAATGAAATCCCACTTTTTATATTATTCTCAATTTGTTTGTACTGATCACTCATAAACATCACATTTAACATTTAATTAACGATGAAAATATGATTTAGATATGAAAGATACAATAGATGTTCGTAAAAAGATGAAAGTGAACATGCAGTAAATCCATTTAAATATCAAATTTGAATAAATATTCATAAAACAATTACATTTAATGTATAGTAAACGATATTCTAATTGTTTCAAACACCAATAAAACTTGGCACTAATAATGTTGTAACTACGGGTATATTCTGGTATCAAATAGTATAAAATCGAAAAAAAAAAATTCCACTTGCATATACAGTACAGTACATTTTTTTTCTGAAAACAACACTCCTATCAGGCTGGATACAAATTTCAAAAAGTAGTTATAATCTCTGCACACCACATTTAATATGGAGAAAAGGCTGTTAAGGCATGAAATGTACAAATATGCTCCAAAACATTATCAACGTGAATATGCAGTAAATCAATTGCTATATCAAATTGTAATAAATATCCTCAAAATAATCACATTTATTTTCAGTAAACTGTTTTCGAAAAGCTCGGACAGTAATACAAGATCATGCTGATAATGTTGTCATTACATATATTCTCCTATCGATCAGTATGATGATTGCCCTTTAAATATACATTAGCTATCGAAAGCATAAAGAATATCAGGGTGAATATATAATAAATCCATTTAATGGTATTAAATACACATAAAACACTGAAGTAATGAACAGAAACGTTTTCTAAAATACTATTATACACCAGTAAAACAAATACATATATCAGAGGTATCCAAAAGGTTTTATCACCATCAATATTAATATGAAGTAAATCCCTTTAAGCATCAAAGGGTATTAATCATCTAAAAAAACCGATCACATTCACTATTTAATACATACTTATAGTTATGAACAGGTATTTGAATAATAATCGAAACATCTCTCAAAGTAATTGAGTAACCGCCGTTATCTAATGGTATCAATTACGTATAAAATCCATATCAAGAACGCAGCAAGATCGCCTGAGATATTCAATGAAAGAATATTTACCCAGTTTCATGAACTTCACATTTAATATTACACTTATGAAGAAAATGCGACTTAGATAAGAAACTGAAACTGAATGTTCATAAAAAAACATGCAATAAATCCATTTCAATATCAAACTTTAATGAAGAATCATAAATCAGTCACCTTTAATGTGTAGAAAACTGATTTCGAATGGTATTAAACACCAATCAAACACCATACTGACAATGCTGTAACCACAGGTATGTTCTAATTTCAAATAGTAATAATACCCATATAGAAATATGAAGGATGTTCAAAAACAGATCATCCTGACTACGCAGTAAATCCATTTAGATATAAAATAGTAATAATAACCATCGAACATACATATATATTCAATATTTAGTATTATATCATAAACATTGGATAAATACACTGAGGACAACAACATTCAGTATAATCGTAAAGTTTTCAAAATGTATAAAGTTCCAGCAAGTACATCACACTGATTATGAAAACCAGTGGTACGAAATACCAGTAATTTAGTACTATGAAATAACAATAAAAACAGGATTTTCAGGAATTCTGACTTTGAACACTTCACCTCCGCATTCCAGGTAAAGATGCAAAACTGAACATGCAGCCTCCTCAAATATAGGTACGGGTTGGTGTGGAAGTCTAAATTGTGAGTGAGTGAGCACTGGAAAGCAGAATTTCCGTTGTACCACTTGCCTGCTAAGAAGGAGCTTGAGGAAATCATGTAGTGACTGTTGTGTGACGTTATTCTTTTTCACCCCTGTGAGGATTCATACTCTAGCCATATCATCATGGGATCTTTCGACAAGCAGATCTTGGAATGCATCAGCGCCCTAGACAAGTCGCCTTATATCGACAGAATTTATTGAGTAATTTGAATACGCTTAATGCTCCGTCGTTCCACACACATTTTGGTAATCACCACAGTAAACAACGTCACAATATGCGTTACCTCATGCCTACTCTCCCCATTGAGCTGACACCCGTGATATACATGAAACAATGCTCAAAGCGATTTTAATCCCAAGAACATCTTGGGAATATTGACAATATCATAACGTGCAAGCACAAGGGCCGGTTGTTTGCCGAATAGCGATTTTAGAAGAACATACTCATTTCCTCGAATGACAAAACACAGCCGATGAAGATGTACGCCACTTCAAGGTTAGTAGAAATCTAGAATCGTCGTCCTGGGGAATTCTGTAAGAACAAAAGATGGAGGAACATTAAGATTAGGCTTGATGAGTAAGTGTCTGAGACAAAACCTAGCACTGGCATTGTTTAAGTCATATATATGAAGTAGAAATGACACGAAGAAAATTGAAAACAGCAGCAGTCCACCAAAGTCAAGACCATACATATCTCCAACTTTCTTTGAAAGGTATTTTAGAATGTTTCAACCCACCATTAATCGTGATCAAGGTTATTTCATCTCCTCGGCCTAATACCACCTAATTAAAAATAATCACCAGTAATCCGCACATACATCACTTCCTTTTGTATATTATAATCACAATTAATCACTGTGTACATCACCCTACTCTCTTCAACTTGACAACTGCGTTAGTGCCTACACCGAAAGGTCGCACTCATTGCAATAGAGCAGTTGACTGTCCATAGAACTTCACTGTCTCTAACTTTATTAATAAACAACAACAACACAATGATTTATGAAACACGGTAACATAATAACTGCATATACGTCAATTCAGAAATTTGTGATGTAGACAATGAATATTGTCAAGATATACTGTAACATTAATATCGTTCTTGGTGAAACAAAGCAATTCAAAATATATCATGAACTATATTTTTAAATACTATTTTCCTATCAAAATATTTAGTTATCGAACTGTAGGCAATAAGTTACATTGTCCTCATCAACATTTGCAATAATTCACGTTGCTGGCTGCCGGAGTCACTAGCGTATCTGTGACATGGTTAGAAAGGTAATATAAGTGTTTAGTCAGAGTGAGTGAGTGAGCTAATATTTAACGTCACATCGGCAGTATCTCAGCTATATCGTGACGAAAACAAGTTATACAATAAAAAGTGAAATGAGAACATTTGACATTGAAAATGGAATGAATGGCGTTATAAAACCTGTCGACGAAGGACAGTAAAGCAACTAGAATGTCACAATTACAACTGTGGAAAGTTAAAGCTGATAGCACTATTTGGTCAATACAATGTAAAAACAGGCTATAGATCAACACCAGAAGGTAGATCACCATGAATTAGGGACCATGGGGACTTACCGTACGCTTGCTTTGCATGGGACCCTAGTTGGTTATATCATCCCTTCAGCTGCTGGCGATTGTAAGAAATGTTAGCCAACATTAAAATGACAAGAATACTACGTTTAAAATCCTGGCAAGTTTAAATTGACTTTGAAAATTTTGGGAATTACGTACCCTCTCAGGAGGACAATAATTTTACAATACTTCAACCCCCTTGAGGATACAGCCACTGACAATCTAAGGTTGTTTAGTCAGAGGTGGTATTCTTACTGTAGGTTTACTTAAGGATACGGAAGAATGCTTTTACATTGTCATTTGTGTTTTCTTAGTCCTTTACGTTGAAAGTTAAATTATCTGTTCTTGGAAAACCTAGGAAAACGAAAGGATTCTGACTACCATGAAATAAAATATTTCCAGAAATATCAAATATACAGATATATCAAATTATATAAAACATTATAACGGAGTCCCTATAGTTTTTATTGGACATGTTCTACCAGTGTATGTGGATACAGTTGTATTAAGGAGGGCATACCTATTCTTGTGATATATACTAGAAGAATTGTAAATCGAGTCTGCTTTCAACAGACGGTAATTACTATAAAATAAATGTTTATTTTTGGCTTTAATCGTTCCTTGAAAACAGCACACACGAGACGTGGCCAGTTTGATGCCTGTTGGAATGGGTCTGTTTCTGTTTTGCTATACATTGAACACATCAGATGTGCAATAAGTAAATAAATCGGCGGGCTGACATTATATATCTATATGTTACCATTCACAATAAATATGTTGTTATCCTTGTATTTCGACATACGGGCATGACTTGTAACATTGTTAGCGTTGGCTGCTTGTCGCCTATCACTTCTAGAAAAAAGAATCATTAATTCATAAAATGAAAACCCCATCAAAGCAACAAAGCAAACTGCAATACTGACTAGATCATTTGCCACAGACACATAAATCATTCCATGCACATTTCAGTGTCGTAGGTCTGTCTGGGTATATAACATCCTCTCCTCTTTAGTATATCTTGTTGAAATGTCAACCGAAACATTTTACGAATGTATTAGCGTTCCGGAAAGTTTTAGCTGGACAAGTGACAGTGCTATCAATTTTAACAATCTCACGAGTATTGACTGGCATTATCAAGCAAATACGTTTGGATCGATAGGCGGTGGGAGCCTCGTGGGGAAAGCGTTCACTCGTCACACCGAAGACTCGGGTTCGATCCCGACATGGTACAATTTGTGAAGTCCATTTCTGGTGTCTCCTGTCCGCGATATTGCTGGAATAATGCTAAAAGCAGTGTGAAACTAAACTCACTCCCATCAGATATGATTACCGTCTATTTCACTATTTCCACATTGCGCTGATCAACAAACCGTTATGTCCCCTTCTTTTACACATAACAACATAATAGTATCTTAATCAACGTGTTTGAATGTTGGTATGCAAATATGACACCGCCACTATTCTGTATTATTACCCAGAATATACATTGCCATTCAATGGACAATTCCCGATTTTGAGTTATCCCAACCTGGCAGACTCCGTAAGACAATTACAAGAGGATAAAGCATTGTTGAGACTTGCTAGGTGCCGCTCAGGGATTCGAGCATATTGTTAAGACAAGCGAGAGCCATTCCTGCAGGACCGTCACCTTTCACTTTTCCGATGAGAGTTGAATATTTTTGCATGTGGTGTATGGTCATACACGTGTCTAGCGACAAAAGGAACACATCTATTGTTTACTGCAATATCCGCTAAGAGACGGTTCCTTTGGGGAAGGGCCTATCATTGAATGGATATGCATTTCCTTGGTTTGCAAGATTGACCTCATTATCATCCGTGGTAACCTAAATGTGCCTCGGTATCAACAGGAGATTCATAAGATTGATAACCATCCTTTGGCCACAAGACCCATCTTAATGGATAACAGTGCGTCACTACTTCATTATATTGTGTCCCCTTGGTAACCGACGTCCACGACGCAATGTCAGTTGTCACTGCCTAGTAAGTCTCCTTCTATAGCACCCCTGTTTCTTGGTTTGCAGTTACTTCAATTCTCGGCTAACATCACTGGTGGAAACATTACGCTTTAACTCTCTTTCGGCGGAGGCACCCATGAAGAGCAACCTCCTCGTAGGGGTGCTGGGTAACGCTAATGGCTCTCTTATCCCCCGTGTGGACCCGGGGCATACTGGTCCACAGCAACTCATTCTGACTGGTCGTAACACCGAATTGGGCAATCTGTTTTTCCGTGGGGTTTGCGCCCTGTGTCGTCGGGACGGGACGGGAGTCTAGAATTGGTTGAGGGCACAGGAAACAGGACCAGGTGTTCCTGTTGCCCAACACACCACTTCGACCCTTACTTCACTTTAGATGGGAGGGTAGAATGGGCCTGACTCTATCAATCGGCTGGTCAGAATTAAAGCCTAAATGGTGAGAATTTTGCACACATCTTCTTCATCATTGTGTCTTGGGTTTTTCGATTTAAAAAATATGAATTACTGATTGCATTACATTGCCTAGAGTCATGGGCCAATCTGGTAATGTCAACCTCTAAATTCCGTATGTCTCAATATACCTGTTATGGGCAGAACCAGCCGGGCAGTTCTTTTATTTGGTTGACAATTATGGCTTTTCATGTTGTATTTATTTGAATATAACACCCTTAGCAATCCCTGGCGTTGTAGATATAGGTTACCTCTGTAAATATCGTCCACATGCTGACACTCGATGACGGGTAGCGATCGAGGGTGTTGAATACTATTCGCATGCCATGTCTCAAAACCAAAATTCTGGTTCTTTGAAAACTATATAAACGTCGTCATGTAGAATCTTTGTCTTCTGATGAAGAAGTTTGTCAGATGTTAAGCAATCTTGGCCAAAAGTTTATTGTGATGTTTATTACTTATGTTTATATTCCAAGCACACAATGTTTTAATTGCCAGACACTTTGGTAATGGGTGCCAAGTTTTCCACTCGTTTTTTATCTGTGTCCGTTGCAGTGGGGCTCATAACAGCTCAGAGTGCACTAATGAAATCAGTATTGCCAACTGTGTTGGACAGTATTTAGCATCATCAAATCCTGCCTGAATTTTAAACATCTGTTCAAAACACAAACAACTGGCAATAAAACAACTGTTTCATCTTATAATGCAGCAAGTATCTTCATCTTGTCCTGTTGCAAAATTCTTCACAGCAATCCGTTTCATGTCAGACAGCGATATCTTGGGTGACAGATACACAGGAGTCACACTTGATAAATCTGTCTCATCCCAAATTGTCCAAAACACCTCACCAGAACCACGATCTGTGCCATCATCTGACCAGGAAAAATGAGACAATTCAACTGTCAAAAAGTAAAGCGGAAACAGTTAAAGAAAAAGCAAAACGCTAAAGCATTTAGATGTCCCCCTTCTTTGGAAGCCCTGTTACGGTTCATAAACCCATTTGAATCAACTTCATATGGACGTCACTCCATCACAACATGGGGCTGGGAGCTGTCATTCCACACATTCGAGATCCTAGGTGAGACTCCATGAATGCAATTCCAAAAATTTGATTCAGTGGGAATTGCAGAGGACTCAAGAGAAATATTATATGAGATACACTTTATTGCAAGATTTTCAGCCATCAGCACTGTCTTCAGAGACATATCTGAAACCAACTAATAAATTTGATTTGAGACAATACAACTGTTATCATTATCCACAATACAACTTTGTAATATGAATATCATAGATGACGAATATTATCTGCTTCTTATATGTCCATTTTATTCAAGAATAAGAGAAAATATCTGTCTAATTATTATATTACCCAAACACACAAAAATATTGCTCTACTGAATTTGCACAATTCTCTCTAATTCTACGAAATGTATCAGCATTTATATTCAATGCTTTAAACTATAGAAAAACTATCATGTTAGAGGTGTGTCATGTAATATCCATCGTTAAGGATTGCTTATATTCTACCACATGCAATAATGTAATTGTATTACAACTGCTGATTCATCGTCATCTCGGTGGAATTTTAAAACTAAATTGGCAACTGTATGAGGTATTGTGTGATTCAAAAAACACCTGACCGTTTTGAAATTACCGAAGATCAAATTAAGCTATTTTCATATCAGCCCGAAAGTGTAGGAAGAAACCAGAATATTATTTTCGGCGACATCCTACAGTCCATAATTTAGATAAAGTAAAAGTTTCCAAATCCACGGCTCGCCGCGCATCTAAACAAAATAAGCGTCAGTCTTGGCAGAAATTATGTTTCCAAGATAAACTTCCGCAACACCAATTTCCAAGGTGTGGAACATGATACAAAGGATAAAGAGGCAAAGGTTCCAAATCTACTGACAGTAGTGTGACATTGCTAATAAGCATGGTGAAACTCTCGCCAAGCATTCGTCTTCATCCAAATATGTCCCTGGAGTTTTAGAAATACCAGAAACAATCGAGAGATAAAGAAAAGAATCAACTCAGGCAATGGTGAAGACTATAATGAATATTTTTCGTTCCATGAGCTACATATCGCCCCTTGATGAGCAAACATGTTACACTATCAATATGAAGCATTTACCTGAATCATGTTTGCGGCTTAACTTCTAAATGGTTTGGATACAATATGGAATTTCCCAACTTCGTGGCGTAATAATGCCGTTGTTCCAAAGCCTGGCCGGGATCATGCTGATCCGTCTAATTATAGACCAATCTCTTTAACGAGATGTGTTTTGTAAAACCATGGAACGAATGGTAAATAACAGATTAATTTGGTTTCTTGAAACCAATAACCATTTAACAAACATTCAATGTGGTTTCAGAAAACCGGGTAGGTACCATTGATTATTTGGTACGTGTAGAGATCCTTTGTTTGAATGTTATAGTAAATATACAACATGCAGTATCGATATTCTTTGATCTTGAGAAAGCATACGATACCACCTGGAAGCATGGCATTTTAAAGGGATTTACTTGATTTTGATTTGAAGGGTCGTTTTTCTTTTTTATGTTTTAACAGACAGACAATTTCAAGTCCGAATGGGTTCAACCCTGTCTGACCATCATGATCAAGGTGTCCCACAAGGCTGGCATTTTTGTCATTCAAGAATTGTTTAGTATCCAAAGGTTTTAAATGATTCAATCGATGGGTCACTTTTGTGGATGATTATATTATTCTTAATTGAGAGGCATTATTTTGCATACCATTGAACTAAGCATTGCAGCCAGGAATAATAAAATGAATAAAATGGCTTTGAAAAGAGTTTTAAATTTTCTAAGTCGAAAACGAATTGTATACATTAATCTTACGAAGAAATATAAAGACCTGAACTGTTTTTAAATGGCACTTCATCAAAGTTGTCATGAGGCCAAGTTCTTGGGCTCCACTTTCGACTCTACTTGAATTTCTTTTCTTCCCATGGTCAAAACCCCGAAACTGATGCCATACCTGATTTATCAAAGTTTAATTCAAAGAGGGAGGGATTAATTCACCCCTCCCACGCGTATGTAGATCACTGGTCCAATTGAAGTTGATTTCATAGCCCACCGCATGTGGTGGAGCCTGCAAAGCTACCTACAACTATTAGAGCCCTAGTCCAACCACAGCCAGTCCAAGACCTGTCTTGGATCCTTCAGAACTCTACCGTCTCTCAATGTCGAGGCAGATGAACCATCTCTTTACATACAATTATATGGCAATATATAACAAACTATATTCTAACGAATCTAATCCATGTATTTTAATCCAGGTTCGACTCCCCACTATGGATGATTTAAACACGAAGAAAACTTTCTCGTTCCTGAGAATTAAACTATTCATTTTCATGCTGGCATTGAGCTGTAAAATATATCTCCTTTCCTGTCTTCACTTTGGTAAATTATTAGCTTACATTTCACTCTTAACATCATTTCAACCACATTTAAAAAATCAGAAACCAATTATATAAAGATCCTGCTACTACCAATACGACATCGTCCCTCTGTTTGTTACCCAGACACGCTATATTCTGAGCCGATCCTGCCGCCAAGGCAGTACCCAACAAACCAGTGTATCAATTTACTCTATTCCATACACTGATTATAAAGCTGCCATTAGATCTTATGTCCTCAGGAGACACCCGCTAGGTATAAAATAGGTTACATGCAATAAAACCTTATACTGTTATACCCTTACTTCGGATCAGTTCACCAGCAGATCGATGCCTCATGCTGTTGACTGGCTGTCTGGTCCGGTAGGCACTCGATTATTTACAGACACCCTGTTTGTCAGGACAGTCAATTCTCAAGATAACGTGCAATGGTGTACACATTTTCCTGTCTTAACACAAGTCTGTCTGTATAAAAATAACCCCAACATTTCAGACATGCTTTTAAAGAGGAGAAGAATGTTGGCTGTTGAAACATGGCTCCTCTCAGGGATATGATGTTTTGCACATCTCAGTAAATTCCTTTTATCAAGTTTTTCAAATGATGTTGTAAGTAAAAATAGTGTCAAGTAAAATAGGTTAAGCACTATTAAAATGGAACCTAAAAGCAGACCAAAGCATTTGAACTCCACCCATCTCTGTATACAGACTTAAATTAAAATTATAATATCGTAGCTGAAGTGTGGCAAATTTACTGTTGCATGACTATAGGCGGGAAATGCCTCATGGTTATCCTTTTTGCTAACGTTTCCTATAAATTGTACCTATCACAACGTCAGGCAAAACCTCGTGATCATTCTAAACAATTATTAGTAGTGTAATCTATATTAGTATTATAAGGTAAATTAATATATATTTTGATATTTGGAGACGTGAAGACCCCCATCAAATTACTGAAGTACTGAATGAGACTGGACACAAACACATATCATTCCCATGCCTATTGAGTTCTGTTGGCCTCGTTCTGGGGCTTCTTATATGTTAAAATGTAACATTTATTGAATGTACGGCATCGTGCTGGTAGTTATACGCACAAATGACAATGCTATCAATTAAAAACATTAGTGCTGACTGGCCTTATTAAACAAATAAGTTGCATTGATAATATTTGTTACAAAATAGAAGATTATAGAAAAAATCCCATCAGACGTGTGTGTAGCTCAGTTCAAATGCCTTTTGTAATTAGGAATTAAGATGTCCAAAACTGAATGTGTAAATTCAAACGTAAGGCTACACTGCTACCAATTCACACTTTTAACCACTATATCCCACCACCTACAACCTGGAAAGGGTCTTATGGTTTTAACATTTCAGCAACAAGAGGATGACTCAAAAAATCTAGCTTTACGTTAGGTACTAAAACTGGAAACTATGAAAATTAATCATTTGAATTTGTATAGCTCGGTAATTTTCTTCCACAAAGGATAAAGTTCCTCCTACAGCTGCCATGAGTACTTCCCATAGCATTGTTTGATTGGGAAGATGATGAGAGGGTCATACCCAAATAGCATCGAGGACCGGCTTGGATATAATATGTTTGAGTTAAAACTAGAATACGTTCCACTGTCCACTATTCTATATGGAATATATGGCAATTCCTGGCAGACCACAGAGTATAATGTTTAAACGCTTACTTTATAAATATTCTGGGAATATTAAAGATGTTAACATAGACGAAGATTTGTCCCTGGCCAAACAGAGGCAGTTGAAAATGAATTTATATTGATTGATGATGTGACTCACACCTGTTGATTCTACGAAGAGTTCGAACTGCTGATAATGTTTTTACCTTACAGGCTTTAATTCAAAAATACTCTTGTCCAAGTCTAAGGGTCGATTTTATTGTTTAATTGTTGATTTTATAAAGCATTCTTGATTGTGTAAAATAGGAGGATTCGATTATGGTATGTTCTTTCCTCAAACAACATCCGTGGTAAAATGTGTTTCAATAGTGCTATGATAATGTACACAAAATCAATTTCTAGGCCAGTTAAACCGTCAAATTCTAGCATTTCAGAATACTTCAATTCCTTGAGTGGTGTACTGACAAGGATGTATACCTCAGTCCATTATTATTTAGTATAGTTTGTGAAACAACTTGAAGAGGATCTTTACATCGTCTATCGAAAGAGGTATATTTTTGCTTGGAGCAGAATTTCTGAGCTCTTTATTATTCTATGCTGATGATTATGTATATTTCTTCTGACACAGTTATATAGGTTTACAAGATGGATTAATATTTTATCCAAATTTCTGTACCAAATGGGGCTAAAGGTTAATTTTACAAAACAGAGATACAATTGCTCTTTTCGCAACGGGAGGCATATGGAAGAAGACCTGAAAAGGATGTGTTTCAACCATGAAGCTGAAAACCACATGCCATTACAGCTATCTGCATTTTATCTAAAGCAGACTATCTTACCAAAAGGCAGTCCTAGACTTTGTTCTAGTGCTTATTAAAGCCCTCTTTTTCCACTAAACAGCTTCATCATAAAATGAAAATCTTTTCTCCTACTGTCTTATTTCAAATGTTTGATACACAAATTAAGCCTATCTTATTATACTGCCCAGAAAATGTGGGTTTCAAGATGGCCAATCTCTCAGAAAGAGATTTCTATAAATACTGTAATATGTTCTTTTGTGTTAATAATAATAATACAACAAACGCAGCCACTTTTATCTGAACGCGGTCATGTCAATTACTACAAAGTTATGATTCCATAGTAAGATGCGAAGCACTGGTAAACATCAATGGAAGAGACTAGACATCCAAAACCCATACTATGCCAAAAAGAATGACGATAACAACCCAAATGGCAAACTGGAAGGAGAACTGGATTTGATACCATATTCTCAGCCATGGAGTGCCTGAAAACATTGTTAACACCGATTTCCATTTTAAAACAGTTCCTCTCAACGAGTTAAAGATTGTAACATCCAGTGCATATTTTCTATGGTAAAATGAACATTCTAATGTATAGTTCTATTCATGTGCCTAAAGTACGTTTTAATTATGGAATCATACTTATTAACATTATATAAATGAAGATTTAAGAAGATTTTATCACTTTTAAGAATTGGTGAATTAAATATTACATGAAGAATACAGGCAGAAGAAATAATATCCCAAGAGAATTAAGATTTTGTCCATTTTGTAAGAACATTTTAGAAGATGAGGTTCATTCTTATGTTTATTTGCCCACAATATGATGATTTAAGAACAGGATATATGTTTAAATATCGTCACATAGGAAACTTCCTCTCTATCTGTCTTCAAAATGAAAATAGCACTATTTATATATGTATGTGCAAATTATATTAAGGGAGCGTTTATGCGACGTGGAAGCGCATTATTATTGTGAATATATAGAAATAAGGTTCTGAAGTATTATGCACATCATACCTTGTATTGTAATATATATTGTACATGGGCCTGTGGTCTTCTACTGAATAAAGTTATATATAATAAACTGAAACTGGTGAAAATTAATCATTTTGAATTTGTAGAGCTCAGAATTCTTCATCACAAGGATAAAGTTCTTTTCTTAAGAAGCTAAGCAGAGTACTTCCATAAGCGCCATTGTTTGATTGGAAGATATAGAGGTCATACCTTAAATAGGCATCGAGACTGGCTTGATATAATGTGTTTTGAGTTAAAACTAGAATATGTCTCCACTGTCCACTAATTTTGGTATGTAAATATATGGCACCGCAGA
The DNA here is from genome assembly GCF_003918875.1 of Haliotis rubra. Taxonomy (NCBI): domain Eukaryota; kingdom Metazoa; phylum Mollusca; class Gastropoda; order Lepetellida; family Haliotidae; genus Haliotis; species Haliotis rubra. The sequence continues at coordinate 46,633 of NW_025766331.1, forward strand.
AATCACAGAGTAAAATGTTTAAACTGAACAATACAACTATCCACGTACCTTGAATGTTTTAGCAATAATCTATCTAAAACTACCGACTTATATGTGTGGACTTGATCGGTACACATGTACAGAAAAGTATCTTTTACTTTCCACGGATACCCAGGTTTTTCTTGTCTCCCGATTCGTAAAATATTCGAAGTTTGTAGGGGATGCATTATCGTTTTATTTTAGCTCATATAGGAGCTAAAATACCTCTGAATTTTAATTATTAACACACGTTACTTGAAAACATACCGGCTGAATTATAGAAACATTTTACACAGATTAACCATTTCCAGGGAGGGAGGTGTTGATTGAGGTCATTTCACTGAACTGACGTCCTGTATCTCCACTGAACTGTCACATAGTCTTGTTCACATGTATTTGATTACTGAAATAACTCGGAACCAGTCACATCAAGACAAGGATATCACGCTGAGTACATCTGAGACGTAGGTGTCCTTATAAAATCTATTGACGTAGTGCCTGGCCTTGAAGTTCTAGGTTAATCAAATATCACAAAAGTCACAATCCAGAATGCCATATTTTCCTATGATGATCGTTTATATACAAAAGCATATCAGTAATCCCAGGAGTGTCAATTGGTGTCTGTGATAGCTGTGATCATTCGTGAAAGTTCTACACTGATGACACGGGTACGGACCTTGGTACTTCTTCAGATAAACAAGAAAGTTTCTTCTTGCACAGGATATCAAGGTATTCTGA
>NW_025766332.1:0-47366 GCF_003918875.1 Haliotis rubra
TGGTAGTTACGCATTAACGCTAAAACAACATGCATTTCATTTCCTAACAGTCCTCTGGGTGCTGGCTGATGGTGCTCTTCCCGCAGCCTTAACCGTGGTGCACACTGACTGTCCGCCTTGACGCTTTGAAGCGGCCTGAAGAGCCGAAATGGGAGAGAGGAATGAAATTTTCAGTCCAGAGGGGTTTGTGCTACGGTCAAAGTGGATCAGGGTGGGGCCTCTGCACCAGCCAAACAGCCGTGAGGGTTAAGATTATTAGATGAGAAGCTGCACTTATGACTCCCTTTAGGCGTCCGGCGTACGGTAAAACCCGGCAATGCGCCAATTGACCTTTTGAAAAGCGCGCGTTTGCTAAAAACAAATATGTATTTCATTTCAACAGTCCCCCAAAATAGCCGATGAAGCCTCCCGAAGGCAGCTGGCAGAACCTCTGTGGTGCGCGACTGACTGCGTCCGCCTGACGCCAGAGGTATGCCCAGCGAAATGGAAACGGAGGAGAGAAAGAACAAATTTCAGTTCAGAGGGGTTCGTATTACGGTTAAAGGGGATCAGAGGGTGGGCCTCTGCAACGTACCAAAACAGCCGGAAGAGGTCCGGCCCAGGAGGGGTTAAGATCATTAGGTGATGCGCCAGCACTTAGCACTTTAAAGGAAACCCTGGGCGCGCCGCGAAAACCAACATGAATGACTTTGAAAAAAGGCGCGAAAACAACATGCATTTCATTTCCCACCAGTCCCCCGGGTAAGTTCTGGGGCTGATGAAGCCTCCCCGCAGCTGGCAAGGGAACTCGGTGGTGCACACTCACTGTCCGTCTTCTTTGATCTCTGCCGAGTAGCTGGCCCAGCCAGGGCTGAAACGGGAGAGAGATTTGTTCGAAATTTCAGCCCTAGAGGGAACAGCCATCGCCCGGAAGTGGACTGGGCCCTCGCAACCAGCCAAAAGCGAGCCAGAGGCGTCCCAGGGAGGGGGTTGAGGATTATTGTGGATGGAGAGCGCCAGCAACTCTATGACTCCGGCGAGAAACCAAGCGCGCCGAAACCCAATGCGAACAAAATGGACCTTTTGAAAAGCGCACAGCAAAACGAATACGCATTTCATTTCCCACCATCCCTTCGGGGTGCTTTGGGCTGACGGAAGCCCGCGCCGGTAGAACCCCGTGGTGCACACTGACTGTCCTATTTCGATACCGAGGAAGTGGGCCTTCCAGCTAGGGCTGAAATGGGAGAGAGTGAATGAAATTTTCAGTTCAGAGGGGCTTCAGCCGATGGTCAGCATCAGGTAGCCCTGTGTAATTCAGCCAAAACAGCCAGAGGGTCCAGGGAGGGGGTTAAGATTGGAGCCAGGAGCTTAGAGTCGTGCACTTTGGGAGCATTGCCATAGGAAACCCGAAGTAGAAAACCCATGAAATGCAATAAATGGACTTTGAAAAGCACAGCAAAACAATACCATACTGGCCTACCAGTCCCCAAAGCTGGGGCCGATGAAGCTCTCCTGGGCAGCTGGGCATGAACCTCTGCAGCAATAACGACCGTCCGCTTCTGGCATGCTGAGTAGCGGCCTACAGGCTTAGGGCTTGAAATGGGGAGGAGAGCGCAGCACCTGAAATTGTAGCCCGGAGAGGGGGCTGGCTACGGCTGCATGGATCAGGTGTGACCCCGCAACCGTAGCCAAAAACAGCCAAGAGGGTCCAGGGAGGGGCTTAAGATCATTAGATGAGTGTTTTCTAGCACTTATGACTCCCCGAGAAACCCCGGGCACAAAACCGGTCAGTACGCACTTTGAAAAGGCCACAAAACAACACGGATTTCATTTCCTAACAGTCCCCTGGGGTGCTTAAATGGACAGCTCTCCTGGGCAGCTGGCAGAACTCTGTGGTGCACACTGACTGTCCGGCCTTGACGTGCCGAGGGAAGTGGCCCAGCCAGGCTGAAATGGGGAGAGAGAGATTGGAATGAAATTCTTCAGTCTTGTGGTGGGTTTGGTAGCATCGTCAAAGTTGACTGTGGGTGGTAAACTCCGCGCACCCCACGCGCAACAGCCAAGAGGGAACTGGTGAGGCCAAGATTATCATTGTGATTAGCTTCGCACTTTAAGCACCTCCATGGTGTCCTTGGCGCAATAAGGAAACCTTTAAAATGCGCCAAATGGACCTTTAAAAAGGCACAGCAAAACAAACATGCATTTCATTTCCTACCAGTCCCCAAGTGCTTGGCGCTGACAGCTTCCTCTGGGCAGCTGGCAGAACCCCTGTAGTGCACACATCATCGCCTTTGACGCTACCGAGGAAGGCCCGTTTCAGGCCAATGGGGAGAGAGAGTGAATGAAATTCTCAGTCCAGAGGGGGCTGCACAATGGTTAAAAGGGACCAGGTGTTAATCTCTGCACCAGCCAAAACAGCCAAGAGGGTCCAGGGAGGGTTAAGATTAGTATTTAGTGTTTCGCGCACTAAGGACCCTACAGGTCCTTGGCGCAGGCAAAACCCTAAATGCACAATGAATCTCAAAAAGGCACAGCAAAACAACATGCATTTCATTTCCTACCAGTCCCCCGGCAAAAGCCAGTTGGACAGCTCGGCATGGCAGAACCTCTGTGGTGCACTTTCACCTCGACTGTCCGCCTTGACGTGCCGAGGAAGTGGGCCCAGCTAGGCTGAAATGGGAGAGAGAGATTGAATGAAATTTTCAGTCTAGAGGGGTTTGGGTGTTACCCGCCGCTGGATCAGGTGGGGCCTCACGCCAAAACAGCTAAGATCCAGGAGGGGCTAAGACATTGTGTGATGAGAAGCCGCGCACTTAAGGACTCGGCAGGAAACCCTGGGCGCGCCAGAAAACCTTAATGCAATAAATGGACTTTTTGAAAAAGGCACAGCAAAACAGCATGCATTTCATTTCCTACCAGTCCCCTAAAAGCTGGCTGGATTAGTTCCCTCTCGGGGCAGCCAGTAAGAACCCTGTGGTGCACACTGATCAGTCCGCCTGACGCGCCGAGGAAGGCCCGTTTCTAGGGCTGAAAGCGGGAGAGGAGCAGAAATGAAATTTTCAGTCTAGAGGGGTTTGTACATGAAGGGATCAGGTGTGACCTCTGCAACCAGCCAAAACAGCCGCGAGGTCCAGGGAGGGGCTAAGAGCTGACAGGGGATGAGAGAAAGCTTGTGCACTTTAAGGACTCCTTATGCAAACCTTAAGTGCAAGCTGCGAAACCCTTAAATGCAATAAATGGACCTTTAAAAGTATTAAAAACAACATACTCTTCATTTCCCACCAGTCCCCTAAAAGCTGGGGCTGGATGAAGCTCTCCTGGGCAGCTGGCAGAACCTCTGTGGTGCAATAATTGACTGTCCGGGCCTTGACGTGCCGAGGTGAAGTGCGGCCCAGCCAGGGCTGGAATGGGGAGAGAGCGAACAAACCTTCGCCCCAGAGGCTCGTACATGGTCAAAGGGATCTGTGCGGGGCCCTGGGTAACTGTCACAAGAGGCCCGCAGGAGGTTAATATTTGTGGATTTTAGTAGCTGCACCTGGCGAATTCTTATAGGAAACCTTAAGTGCACAGAAAACCTTAATGCAATAAACGGACCCTTTTGAAAAAGGCATGGCAAAACAACATGCATTTCATTTCACCAGTTCCGGGGCGTTTGGGCTGTGGACAGCTCTCCGCAGCTGGCAGAACTCTGTGGTGCATTAATCGACTGTCCGCCCCACGTGCTGAGGAAGTGTCCATTAGGCCGGAAATGGTAGATTGAATGAAATTTTTCAGTCTAGAGGCCTAGGTATGCCATCAGCTTCCAAGCGTGATCTCAGGGTGGGGCCTCTGCACCAGCCAAAACAGCCAAGAGGGTCCAGGGGAGGGGCTAAGACATTAGATGAGGCAGCTTGTGCACTTAAGGACTTAAGGTGTTCCTTGCGCACAGAAACCTTAAATGCACAATGGACCTTTTAAAAAAGGCACAGCAAAAACAACATGCATTTCATTTCCTAACAGTCCCCCTAAAGCTTGGGCTGGATGAAGCTCCTCCCAAAGGTGCCAGAACCCCCGTGGCACACTGACTCACCCGCCTACCGAGGAAGTGGCCCAGCTAGGCTGAAATGGGAGAGAGGAGGAAATTGAAATTTTCAGTTCAGAGGGTTGCAACATGGTTAGCAAGGGATCAGGTGGCCCCCGTACCTACCAAAACAGCCAAGAGGGTCCAGGTGGGTTAAGATATTTATATTTCTGTGCACTCATGACTCCTATACGAAACCTTAAGTGCATTGCGAAAACCTTAATGCACAATGGACCTTTAAAAAGGCACAGCGAAAAACAACATGCATTTCCCGGCTCTCACAGTCCCCCGGTGCTTGGGCTGGATGGAAGCCTCCCAGCATCTGGCGGCAAACCCCTCTGTGGTGCACACTGACTGCTGTCCGCTCACGCGCCGAGGAAGCGGCCCAGCTTTGGCTGAAAGCGGAGAGAGATTGAAATTGAGTTCTTCAGTCCAGGGCCGCCGCGCCGCCGCAAAGTGGATCTGTACGAAAGGGTGTTGAAAATGCCATGGAAAAAATGATTTTATATTAATCATCGAGGGAAGCGGCCGGAAAAACAATGGAAAAATGATTTTAATCCGCCAATAAGTAAACTCAGTAAGACTTGCCAAAAACAAACACCCTAAGCAGTGCGGCATCTTTGAGGGATATACTTCGCATGACAACGGCCGAGGTGTTTACTACGGTGTTTGTTGTTTCATCCTTAATATATTTCATCTGCACCTTCACAACGGTAGAAACTAGTAATTTTACCATTTGCGACTCCCCAGGTACTTCCGCTAGATACACTACTCCGAAATTCCAGAAATATTTGTTGCCATGCCATAGGTTACCCTGGGATATAAATCTCAAATACTATTTCAAAGCTTCCGTAAAAGCCTCTGATAGCCATGGTTAGCTTCAAAATTTCCTCGGCCTGCCTGGGTAACCTTTCCTTCCTTCATAAGACGCCCTATTAGAGCTGACGCCATTGAAATGGCCGTGGAGTTTAACAGATCTGGCAATATGTACGTACATGTACATATGCATTGTATATAAGCATTTAGTTGGTTTTATGTACAGATGCTTACAGTTTGGTTGAGAAAGCAGATGTGTTTCCAGACTGAGCGCTAATGGAATATTTAATATGGAATGTTTCACCGCAACGCTAGTACCGTGGTTGTTCTCGATGGTGCCTCTTCGAACCTTCAATGCGTAAAGCGCAAAAAATTCCCCAATGGCACATTATATTGAATAAACAACACGTATACTTCATGCTCAAGCATATACCGCGCGTACATTGTAGCCGCTCAAGATTATATAAGGCAATAACAGACGAAGCAGCATGGTGGTCAACTCCTTACTAGTTCAAGTGGAAGGTCGTGGCGTGATAGTGAAGGGTCTGGGCTCCACTATGAATACGTCCATGATTTCTGTGCACTTCAGCGATCACGTTTATAAGCACAACAAACGTTCCCCACTGCCTAGTCGAACCCATCAAGACTTTTCCGAGAATATGTAGACTCTAAACACTACAGCCTTCTGTGGATAGCCTTCGTACGCACAATTGTAATTTCCTCCCTTTATTAATACATTTCGGCCAAACTTTTCAAACCTGTACCAATAATGTTGTTTGATGTACCAATTGTCTGTACGGATAAAGGTAATAAACCAAATCGAATGGTACCGTCCAGCGAATTTGATGATTAAATTCATTCCGAATATGTTCATCGGTGCCCTTTAACCTGGTAGAATATACCACATGACGCTTTCTCTGGCGTTCTTCCACACATTGCCTGATCTTTATTATTCAAGAATATATATAACGTTTAATACATGGCTAATTTCCAGTAAAATAAAGTCACCAACCCACGCGAACCTTTAGTATGCGATCTATTTTCGTGCCGGCAAGTATTCCGAAGCAGTCCGGTTTTATATTGTACCCTTCATGTAGTCTTATATATCTTTCGTTTCATAACATTACGTCATATTCTAAGTTTATCCACTTTCAATGTATAGACTGTTCCTGGGTCATGATATGTAAAATATCGCCGATGTGAAGTTAATAATCAACTCACTCACCTCGACCTCCTTTTAAAGTTTACGGCCCGAAATGTTAAGGATGGAAGGGTTATCAATGAAAAGCCGGAGCTTTCTTTTATACTTATTGTGATTCCTGAAGTTCAGCGGATTTACACACCGCAGACAGTTTGCTTTGAAAAGACCAATGTCCATTTGATGACCTCACTGACGCAAACTGGCTTTTGGTAACAGGAAACGCTGACCAACTGAATGGCGTCAACTGTCGATACCCCAGTCGATGTAGCAAAACCATTTGAAAGACTCACTGCGGCGCGCACTGGCTTGTTCTGTTGGTGGGTGTCATTTACCATGGCGAGGGTTTATACCCGCGAACTGTTTTCGCGCTGTGTAGTTAGAAACCAAGAAACAACGTTTAGTCTTCACAAACCGTCTGTAGGTAACGTTGTTTTACTTCATGCTCTCGTCTTCGTATACATGTTTCGACATACATGCTGTTTGGAAAAGGAACAAGAATCGATCTGTAGATTAGTGTCTCAAAATAGTGTTTACAGCAACTGCCATACGTTCCTGTCAGTATTATTCTAAAATAGTAGCCACAGCAACGCCGTAAACATGTTAGTTGTTCCCTCGCTTCGTGCGTATTCATCGAAATAGTTGCCGTTAACTGCCAAACATGTTAGCTGTTCCCCGTCAGTGGATTCTTTCCGAAAGAAATATTATTGGGTCCGGAAACACCTGGTCATTATTTTACCAAACGTACATTTCATACAGTTAGTGCCAAAATGATATACACATGTATATAATGGCGAAAGCATGAAAAGTGTACATCTCGACTCTCGAAATACACGCTCAACTTGAACAGAAGTCTTGGCCCCAACGTTAAGTAATATGCCAGAGGCCAAAGACAACCCATGAAGAAGAAATACTGATACCGGAACGTCGTCTTCAAGAAACCGAGACACCAGTTTCGTGTAAATGGAATTTTAAACGGTTGTGGGGACAGTTTGCTGATTCAGCGTCTCTTCTTCTCATCTTTAATATATTTATAAATGTACTTCTATAACGTGCATATTTAAAATTTTGTAATATTTTGAAACATTTCATAATATGGAAAATATGTAACCATTTGGCAATTCCTGTAAAATGTAAAATGCTGTAACATGATTAAATAAATCTGTCCATAGTCCTCTGTTACCACTCGTGGCTTACGCTTCATGTTTTTATGTGTTATAAATTTCAATGTATATATGTTAAGGAAATCGAAAGCAAAACACTACCCTGGATGTATTATACGGGGCCTTGTTTTCTCATTAGGTGTGCTCTCATCTCCGCGTTAATCCAAATATCCTCTTCTATCAACACGTAGGCCTTTCTATTGTCTCTAATCCAATGCTACTGCTACAGACGGGCATCAACATTTCTCTTAATTCAACTCGTTTGGACCAGCGTCATAGAGTGGAGTTTCCATGTATATTCTCGCCGTTATCAAGATAAAAGTTACTACAACCAGGTGAATAGAAGTATATACGCATAGTGATGTATGCTAAAATTAATAACAGGTAATTCAAGCGCAGCACGTCGTTGGGGCCAACAGGAGTATAAGATCAAACAAGTCGAAAATCCACTCCATTGTCCAAGTGATGGAATCACAATCAACATTCAATCAGCTTGTTTATCCTGAACGCTGTACATCGAAATGCCGCTCTATGCAATAAACAGGAGTTGTTATCACGTAAGTGGGTATGTTTCGTTGTGTATCCCGTATACTGGTTTACTGCAGTGGGCGTGAGATTCGCTTCACTTTGCGAATGATCAATCTTTTGAAGTTGATTTAAGTTCCTACTTTTAGTAAACTGCTACCTAACAGATTGATCTCTTAGATTAAAAACATCTCATCCCAAATTCGTGTTTTATATTTCAGGTACTAAGAAATACTGGAATTTTACGTATTAGATATACATCTATCGGTACTCAGTATGATTTTGTGTCCATGAAAGTTAACTTAACATAGTGATTTATATATTTGACACCATTACATGTGTCATTCATTAATGTCATTTATGCCATGATAATGTTCTCTGATCCATTTCATCATACAGCATTACATCATTCATGCGTTTGGAAGCTCATATGAAAACATGAGAAATGTTACTGTTCCAGTTCCTTTTGAAGAGTGGAAATTATTTTTGTTCCTGTAGTGTTCCAGTTCCAATATAGCCAGCTATGGTTATGTTCTAATCAGTCCTAGTTCCCGTTTCCACCAGCCGATCTTAGCCCCTATGCCAATCGTAAAACCCCTAAAATCCTTCAATCTTATGTGGACGTTACGATCGGCATACTGTTCCACTAACCAGTCTTACCTACGCTTCAATCGTAAAGTTAAGATTCAAAGCCTAAGTTGCTCATGACTCAACTTTAAAATAGCTTAAAATCAATCGTAAATGGTGGGTTTCCTCGGTCCATGTGAAAATAAGGAGCGAGCATTTCTACCGTGAGCGTCCTCTGTAAAGTTCCATGAAATGGAATTTGTATATTTCTGTGATGTAAACAAACACTGCACTGAAGCTTTACAAATGTCAGGCCAGTCTGACCATACTGTCGTCATAGAACAACAACTTCGAGCGAGTCGGTGAAAACATATGTGGTACAACAATATTGCAGTAACGTCATTAAGCAAGAACTAGGACAGCCTTGAAGTGAACAATGTTGGGTGTAGCTTTTGCTAAGATTGAACTTTAGATAAGATCGTATTAGCGGAACGGCAATCTTTGATTTTAATACCTATCAAGTTAGATGTTATACACGCGTGCATGCGACACCCACCTACACAAAACATCCGTAATTTGTGAATCTTGTTCGGACGATAAAGAAATATTTAATTTGGTCTAGAATCAGTATATAAATTATCTTCCCTTACTATGAGAGAGAAGCAATGGCATTATTCCGTTCATTTTTTAATAATTTAACCTGCATAAAAGAAGGTTATACTATCAAAAATGTCAAACAAACTTTCGTATACTCACCATATCACTAACATTGCGATATTGACCATGGAATAATGTTAAGCTTAGTCTGTTTTCAATGTCACAATATGAGGTTCTCATTCACATGCATACAAACTGACAGCATAACACAAAACAATATGCAACCAACCCAATGTAATACAATACAAGTTTCACTCGCCTGTGCATACCACACTGTTAGAGCGATAATCACATCAATAATTACGATTAACATCAGCCTACAGCTCAGCAGATTTTAATAACCTCTACATTTCTTTAATAAGAAAAGCAAGATTTTATGAATGTCCCAAACTTTATTGTGAATAACATCGAATTTCTGGAGCATATGCTTGCCCTTCACCAGGGTGAAAATCAGGTCACAGTAATGCATTCCCACTTCAATGCCCACTCAAAGATTTAACTCACTTCCAGGGCTTCTTTAAGAGGCATAAAACTTGTTAATTAACAAGGCGGTAGGCCTCGTTAATTGGTGACTATTAACTGCCTTGATTCACTCCATCATCAATCAACAAGCGGATTAGGTCCCAAGCGTGCAAATAACAATAATTTACCATCACCCACCAGTTATCTCCTCTGACATTTTAAAATTGTAAATTTTTTGAAACATCATCTCTTCCAAAATTGGAAATTTCTTGGAAACATCATCATCTTCTTCTAAAATTGGAAATCGTCTTGGAAACATCATCTTCCAAGACATTCTGCAAGCTTGTAAACGTGGACTTTTTTTCCAGTGTTAGTCCTGGATTTGGGGTAAAACCAAGTTGGACATCTCTTGGATGAAATCTCAGATGAGACTGAAAATGTCATAATGAAGGCCGAACACAGCCGATTTATTGCCGAAAGCCAGGTCTTTCTCAAAGTGTGGGTTCAAGGTGCCAATGGCCTTCATCAATCGATTGGTGCACTCCATGCATAGACGCTGAGCTGCAGTTATTGCCGCCTGTGGTGGTCACACTAGATACTTGAAGTCAAAACTGCTAACGTTCACGTAATGTCCTGACTTTAGCTGAGCTGAAAGTCATTGACGATGTCAAGATATTGTACGAAAAACTGTTTTGACTCCGCTTTATTATGTCCATTTCTGTAATGATTTGATTACAGTGTCCATCTAATCTTTGAAATCGTAATTGATGCGTGTTTTTTATGCTGGAGTATAGTTTGATTGAGGTGTCCATTTCTTCCTCCACGTTTATTGTGATTCCATCGCAGGAATCCACTAGAGATGATATAATTTCACGTCACACACCTCGTGAAGGTCCGAGTTAGGAATGAGCCTTCAGTAGCCCACATGCTTGTCGTAAGACTGCCGCCATATAGCTACGGAATAGTGCATATGCGGCGTTAAAACTAAACCTCCACTCACTCACCTGACGTCATTAAGGTATAGTGCAAATAATATAGGGAAACGGGTCCCACCTTGGCCTCACGCCTTCACTCCATGAAAAGTAATTTGTTCTTATAGGCATTGCTAGAACACATGATCGTATTGATTCGTACAATGGCTTTGGATTATTCTATGACTCTTCATGACCCCACTGGAATGTGGAACTAATTTTGTCCATTCATAACTTTTTACTACAAATTTACTACATGAATGTCTCAGTCTCGCTACTACGAGAACGAACCTAATTAAATGCTTTAAACTGCAAAACGTTAAAAAAAGAAGAAATTTTCACACAAGTTGTATTAATATGTGATTTCAAGAAAAAATACAAACTTCATGAGTAAACATTAATTTAGATTTTGATAAGATAATGCACAATCGCAGACGACAACAAGATGGCTTCTCCCATCCCAGTCAACAGTCTCGTTCAGATAGATATAGGCAGCCAAAGGGTCGTGTTATCAGTGTTACACTACCTCTAAATGTGGAAACCATAATGGCGTTACAGAAGGTCCAAGATACAGAATTAGGAAGTTACCTGAGACTGTAACATCAGCGCATTGTGAAACAAACAGTGACATGCATCTACCCACGCAAATACTGAATGATCTCCGTAATGACAATTAGTTGATCAGGCTCAAGTCGAAAGATTTCGGCATGTTTCTGACATTGAAATACAGGATTATCTTAAGGAAAACGAAAACACTGCCCAAAAAGACGAAATATGACATTACTATCTTGAATTCTTACATGTCTTACAATGAACACAGACATTCATGACATTCTTCCCAATAAGCTCAACGAAATTTTAACAAAGTTTTTCATGAGTACTAGTGCCAGAAAGGTTAACGGTGAGGGATATCAACCAGTTACATTACGTGGCATGCTGCCAGTTTTGATAGACATTTGAAGCAAGCCAATTAAGACAATTAAAGAGAGATGGAAAGGGTAATTTGAGTCCCTGACAGATGATGAAGAGGTAAACAAATTGTGGAATTCTGGGCAGTTGGGTGGAGACAATCCCGAATCATAATAAACACGTTGTGGTGGCAAAACACAATCTACTCCAGGATGCGGTCTTGTACACCCCACCGCAATTTATGCTGGGGTGACATTTCACTTAAGACCGACACTGATGGAAGGGAATATCTTGAGATGTACGAGAGGCAAACGAAGACACGCACTGGGTCCGATCCAAGAAATGAGCGAGTCCTTCCTCCTCGGGTGTGGGCCAATGACGTAAATCCAGGCAGATGTCCAGTTGCCATGTACAAACTGTACAAATCTCAGACGGTCAGATCACTGCAATTCCGACACACCTTATTATCTTGCCACAGCTTGTAAGTGTTGACTGCTCCCCTGGTCAACTGTGGTTTTAAACGACAGCCCCGAGGTAAAATAAACTCGGATCCATAAGGAAAAAGATGACAAGTGGAGCACACCACTGGCGACAAACGGCTTACCACTCACAGTGGTACATAAAATGTACAGAGTGTGAACAATAATCCACCCCTTTCTGATGCACAAGACAGGGAAGTGGGCAATCTGTTGTCTTCGACCAGAAACAGGGGCGAAGGAACGGGGAGGGGGCCTAGCCCTCCCAACATTTTCAAGACGGACCGTATCTACCTTACCATAACTACAATTTCATTTTGAATTTCCAATAGTTTTCATAAATTGGGATAGCTAAAAACATTAAATATTCGGTACGTTCACAAATGCTTGGACACCATAGTTCATATAACCAAATTAATCTTCTACCGATGTGGGCCTGGCTGAGGAAAATTGTTATGCAAGCGGACACGTTTCCTTTACAAGTTTAACCACTTGGCTTGTAGTTATTTCGACAGATGAGAGGAGGAGAAAAGGTCTCCAGAATTTGAGCCGTTAAGAGTTTGCCATTCATTTGAACATAATGTTGTTGCATTTGTCGTTGTTGTTTTAAATTCTTCAAGCGTATCTCTGCGCAAGTAACTAATATGATTGATGCTTGTTTTCCAATACAGTTTACGTATTTCAAACAAATACGCTGCTTAACAGGCGGTCCGGATAGGCATTGATGCACAGTGTAATTTATACGCGTTAAAGTAAAGCAGTATTGTAGCCTTCCACATTCCATTAAATCAAGCAGTTGTTTAATATCGTTAATACACGTTGATCAGCTTACATTATAACATTATAAGATTTATCAGATTTTAATATACGCCCCTAGTAGAAAATACACCTATCTTAATAACATTTCATGATATTTCTGCATAAGTCTGTTTTCAACATAGCGAAACGTACACAACTTGCTTCCAATGGTGTTGATTCCTGAGTGCTCAGTACCATTAATACCAGTAATATTCCCACATTGTTAATGTATATGGTCTGAGTGTGTATGGCATGGATACACTTTACAAATAAAACAAACACATTACGACTAGGATTCAAGTGAATTCCATGAACAAGCGTGGAATTTGGTATTTAAAACTCGCAATACATCTGTTTTGTCGTATAACGCGTTAATACTTTGTTAAGGTGCATTATTCAAGATATTAAATTACGATGAGTATTTTGTAAGCATAAAAACAAAGGACCGTAAAACGAACATACCCACGTAGTATCTTAATTAGTCAAAGCACAGACCATTGGTCACAGTGGGCGAAGAAGCCACTGGCCCGCTAGTCCCCTGGCTAGTAAATGTCCAGTCGGGCCAGTAAATCTCCACAGTCAATAGTCCGACTGTCTCAGTGAATTTTCATTTTTAAATATATCACTCTCTCCGATTTGTTAAGGTTTCATACACTTTTATTGTATGCAAGATTATGGCCGAATAAAATGATAATACTTTTACCTTTTGTAATATTTTGCTTAGTTTCTACATTCAAATTTCGGGTTAGTGAATTTATTTTGTGGGCAAGTAGCTTTTCAGGGCATAGCTTCGTCTGACTGATCTAGCAAAATTTGGAAACTATTTCGCACACTGATTGGCCATAATGAAAACGGTTAACCAAAGTTCAGTCAAGGGTCGACAAAGCATTATAATAATAAAAACCACGGAGATGGAAGAGTGAAAAGTATAACTAAGAATACGTTATGAATGTTGTTCCATGTAAGACACGTGGCGTTTCCGGTACATTTTCTTCAAAACGTATAAGATCTATCGATCTCTCACCAATGTAGTCATGTTGATTACGGATAAAATAACGAGTTTCACAAAAGACAAAAGAGGAAAATGAAAAGTGAAACGTATATCGAGAAATATATTTTCCTGTGGTAAGAAAAGAATGGTGCGCCTATGAAACTCCCCAGTTCTTTCCAGACACAATACTTCTTGTTATTATTATAAAAGACTTCCTAAAGTCTCAGCATGTTTTAAACATTAACATTTATGAACACTGTGGAACATAGTTAATAGCGACATTTCTTAGTTATCACGTACCATCGAGCGTCAATAAAGAGGCACGTATATTTCAGGAATATCTACTATTGTATTACTGGTCCATAATCTTTATATCAAATTTTAACTTAGGGAGTTAATGACAGTGCAGTGAAATCAAGCATAAGTCAGATAAGTTATATCAAATGTTTAACTTAGGGGAGTTAATGACAGTGCAGGAAATCAAGCATAAGTCAGATAAGTTACTTTAAAAACTGAATCCCTTGAGAGCCCGCAGGCCATGTATGTATTTATGACACAAATCATTAAAGGTCACATAAACCCTAGGGGTACAAATACATAAATCACTAACTGGCATCGTTATAAATGAAACCCCGTCATTAAAACTACTCATTTTCGACCTTTAATTGACTTAAATCGACCTTTTGACAACAGTGCACAAATTCTCACCCGCGAACGAAATTTCAACCAATCAGAGCGGCGCGCCTCTGTGACGTCATATGAGGAATAGCTTTGAGAGCCGATGCAGAATTCATCTACATTTTAGGGGGTAAATTATCGTGTTTACAGGCTTGTATAAACCTTGAAATCGTGACAATTGTTGTGGAAAATGAAAGCCATATGTTCTCACAATCTACTGTCATTTAATTTTGTCTCCTGCTTTGCCTAGTTTCCGAGTTACAACTTGTTTTCATAGACGATTCTGTCAAAATCGATTGGTGTCGTTAGGCCCTATTTGTATAATGACTGATCCAAATTGATCCCATTTCTGTGTTGTTTTACCTCGATATTTAATCATGTCATGTAAAAATCTGTTTGTATTCTCAAAACAGTGTCGGCCCATAAGTTTTCTAAGGCACATGCAATACAGCAATTAATACTCCCTCGTTGTAACCCGTGTTAGGTGGTATAAACCTACACATGTTATTTGTCATCATTCACTTGATGGTCAGTTAATGAATTTAAAACAGGTATAATTAGTGGTAACATTAACTTAGATTACCCGACAAAGGTTCCCATTTCGCATTTCTTGTGTCTGGAGTAAATATTCAACATTATAAACATCGATCAAAGGATTAACCGATAACACGCTGATTGATTAATTACTTTTATCTTTACACAGCGGAATTGTCAAAGGTAGTGTTTATGTATGTAGATTTACTAATCTATAATGAATACACTTTGTCGTGTCGGTGTCTGCGTAAAAACAACGTCCTTCTTCAAAGGATTAACCGGCAATACATTGATTGATTGCCCATTATTGGCTAACTAAATTACTGTTTTAAAGAAAGGCGGACATGATGCAATTAGTTGCCAGGTGTGCTATCTTGGGTGACCAATGAGACTATACACCAATACCTGAAAAGATTTATCACTTTTTCGTATATTAAACTGTTAAAAGACACATCATTTGGAACAGTTTTGTGGATATTGATGGATACATTCCTCGAACAAGGTAATGGCCTGATATTGTTCCTATAACTTTAATCTGTTTTAATTTTAATATTTGCATTTTGTTTTTATTCATTTGTCGTAGCATTCAACAGAGTCATTGTTTTCGCCGTGAAGTGTAATGAGACAGACAACATGCACTAGGGTGTGTGTGCGAATTATGATTCACATTGGCAACTATAAAATGTCTAGATATTACAGTTCTGTTATAAATTCACTATAAGTATCAGCAGATCGTCTGCTTTTTATTTAGTTTCAAAATGCATACAAGTGAGATAATAAACTAATTAGGCTTATAAGACCAAATATAAAGACGCACATTGACTAGTATCTACATACTGGTGAGTGGACATTAACCATGGGAATGTAGCAAGAAATTTATTGCGCAGTATTGTGACTTCGACCCCCACCTCGCTTCCATGGAAGAAAACGTTATGTTATAAGTTGTGTCATGCAAAATCCGTTTGGTTATGATTCCAATACATATTTAACAACGAGTAGAAAGTAGTCTTGATTTTTTAACTTGATGAAAACAAACTATAATCTCATTAATTCTAACAGATTTTTATTTCTAAAAATGGCGGCGACTTCTGTCGGGAACATCCGCCAGTCTGAGGATAAATGGTATTTAGGTTTGTTTTCACCGAGTTACAAAATCAAAACTACTTTCTACTGGTAGTAAAATATGTATTTTATTGATGGCCAATAGGATTTTGCATGACATAGTTGTATATCATAACAATTTCCTCGTGGCAGCGAGGTGGGTGTCAATATAATACTACTTACAATATTATTGTTACTTCGACCACAACCTCACTTCCGAGGAAGAAATCGTTATGTTACAAGTTGTGTCATAGAAAATCTTTATGGTCATCAATCATATGCATATAACACGTCACAATTTAATTCTGGACTCACAAAAGTCCAGAAACTCCGCACTGTGGGCACTTTCTGACAAGGGATTTGACCTAATTAAACATGCTGTTGTTATGAATATATGCCAAGGATGAAAAATGAAAAAAATCTTTCGAAAACTTTAAATTTAAACTCGCTCGCCCATGGGCAGGCCCATGGGCGAACAGTGGCCCATGGGCCGGCCCATGGGCGAGAATGTTTAATTTCGATCAGAATTCATGTTTTGGAGGTTGTAAAATGAATGAGTGTATGTTTGTAAGCATCATGAAACAAATTTCAACTCATTTTGACTTAATTCGACTAATTTAGAGCGATATTAAAAAATCTCGCCCATGGGCGAAAAACATTTTGGCCCATGGGCGAGAATATTGACTTTTACTCAAAATATATGTTTTTCCATGTTTTGGAGGTTGTAAATGAATGAGTGTATGTTTATAAGTATCATGAAACAAAATTCAACTCATTTTGACTTAATTCGACTAACTTAGAACGATATTAAAAAATCTCGCCCATGGGCGAAAAATAGGTTGGCCCATGGGCGAGAATATTGACTTTTACTCAAAATATGTGTTTTTCCATGTTTTGGAGGTTGTAAATGAATGAGTGTATGTTTGTAAGTATCATGAAACAAAATTCAACTCATATTGACTTAATTCGACTAACTTAGAGCGATATTAAAAAATCTCGCCCATGGGCGAAAACATTTTGGCCCATGGGCGAGAATATTGACTTTTACTCAAAATATGTGTTTTTCCATGTTTTGGAGGTTGTAAATGAATGAGTGTATGTTTATAAGTATCATGAAACAAAATTCAACTCATATTGACTTAATTCGACTAACTTAGAGCGATATTAAAAAATCTCGCCCATGGGCGAAAAACATTTTGGCCCATGGGCGAGAATAATGACTTTTATTCAAAATATGTGTTTTTCCATGTTTTGGAGGTTGTAAATGAATGAGTGTATGTTTATAAGTATCATGAAACAAAATTCAACTCATATTGACTTAATTCGACTTACTTAGAACGATATTAAAAAATCTCGCCCATGGGCGAAAAATAGGTTGGCCCATGGTCGAGAATATTTACTTTTACTCAAAATATGTGTTTTTCATGTTTGGAGGTTGTAAATGAATGAGTGTATGTTTGTAAGTATCATGAAACAAAATTCAACTCATATTGACTTAATTCGACTAACTTAGAGCGATATTAAAAAATCTCGCCCATGGGCGAAAAACAGTTTGGCCCATGGGCGAGAATAATGACTTTTGTTCAAAATATGTGTTTTTCCATGTTTTGGAGGTTGTAAATGAATGAGTGTATGTTTATAAGTACCATGAAACAAAAATTCAACTCATATTGACTTAATTCGACTAACTTAGAGCGATGTTAAAAATCTCGCCCATGGGCGAAAAATAGGTTGGCCCATGGGCGAGAATATTTACTTTTACTCAAAATATATGTTTTTCCATGTTTTGGAGGTTGTAAATGAATGAGTGTATGTTTGTAAGCATCATGACACAAATTTCAACTCATTTTGACTTAATTCGACTAACTTAGAGCGATATTAAAAAATCTCGCCCATGGGCGAAAAATAGGTTGGCCCATGGGCGAGAATATTTACTTTTACTCAAAATATATGTTTTTCCATGTTTTGGAGGTTGTAAATGAATGAGTGTATGTTTATAAGTACCATGAAACAAAATTCAACTCATATTGACTTAGTTCGACTAACTTAGAACGATATTAAAAAATCTCGCCCATGGGCGAAAAATAGGTTGGCCCATTGGCGAGAATAATTACTTTTACTCAAAATATATGTTTTCCATGTTTTTGGGGTATGGTGGTTTATCCCTTTATTATAAACATATTAATTATTACTTTAGCTCTCACCTACCCTCATCATATGTAGTCACTAGGCACTTAAAACATTAGAAGTAATGCCATGAAATGTGGCTCGTCAATGGTATGCGTAATGAACAGATAATATCAAAACATACACGTCAGAACAGTCAAAATTAAGAAATTGTTGAATATGAAATATTACTGTTAATTTGTAATTCTTGGAACATAAACAGTATTGTGAGAGCTTTAAAATGTAACTGCATTGAAATATGTCTTGTCAATCCTATTGACATTTGCCAATAACCACTTCCAAATAAAATAAATAGTCCATGCTGCTTCAGAACAAATAAAGGTCAATTAGGGAGCCCCAACTGCAATTAAGGAGAGAAGTCAATACACTGTCACTTCCTGCCCAGGACGTCACACATCACCACTCGGGAGCGAAGGGCCTTGTCAAACCCTCCTCACAAAGGAAACAAAAGCATCAAAACTGTGTTTTTATTCTACGTGACACTCGGTATGTCGTCATAGTATTCATTGTTGAATAACTTCTATCGTGGGCAACCCCACACTTGCGAGGTGTACCTACCCAGGTTCGCAATGTTTCTGTTTTAATATTTTGTGATCAATTATTTTGTAATTCCCGTCTGCCCGTCACGGCTATTCTTCGCCCGAGGTTTAAGGGAGTGAGTCTATTATATCAATTGTATTTTTATTGTGTCGTTTAACGAGCTGGACATGGAGTGCTGTTATCATGAATGTTATCATATATTAGCGGGATGCATTGATAGTAATGAAAACTTATAAGAAGATAGTGTACCTCAACATACAAACCTATCCCGATAGCTCTCATCGTCACTCTCATGTCAATCCATTGTGACTGTTGCAGTCCTCCTGTACATCCTGTATATATAAGCAAGTTGGGTTTTTATTTGGGATTTATTATTGCTAAAAACACACATTTAACCGAGATGAAGAAGGGGGTCTCAAATTCCATGTATGCTTTTGCTCTCATAAGTTAGACATCCCATTTGTCAGACACGCCAATTATCAGACAACTTTGGATCAATCAGGCGTGACTGTGATTACAAACCTAGTTTTACCCAGTGGCGTAATAGACCCGTCCCATAGACTAACGAGATGTTTTCATATTAGTGGTTAGTGGTATATTTTAACACTAATTATGAGTTTGTTACTTTTTTGTGCAGAAATACTTTGATCAGAATACTAATATTAATTGACTTCGGCTTCTCACAGTTTGTGTTCATAATGTTCACTTTGATCAAAACAGGATTATAGATTTCATGTAACTAATTGAGTTACTCCCAGCGGTACAATGGTGGATACGAATGGCTGTTGGGCTTCCTCTGCTCCCCTATGAATAACTGACAAGAAACTTGAAACCAAGATGGAGTAAACAGTTAAAACATAAACTCAATGAAGCTGCAGGTTTGCACATTAACAATAAAAAAAAAAATCAAAACAACACAAATATTTAATAAGAATAAATAACCATCACTAAGCTATCGATAGTCACAATATCTCTATTGATGGATCCATAATTTTCATTTCTACCATCGATTAATTGCTTTCGGAATAATTGCAATTCATCGATAGTTTGATGCATCATTACAGCCCTATTAATTATATGGCTTAATATATTCTTAAGCACATAACTTTGTTAAAGGTAACAGTGCAGTGTACCTGCGTGCAACCAACCATAACTTATGTTGATTTGACGTGTCTGGGACGTCTAACTGATCGGAGGACACCAGAGAGTAAGTTGCATGCAATATTTTTTTAATATTGCCCTTGTGGATTCGCCATTATGATTTGCACACATTATGTTTTGCAGACAGTGTACATCACTATCTATGTAATCTGTATTATTGTTATGGAGCGGCATTGACATGTATGTTTATGTTTGTTTGCCAATCCCGTCATGATTACTTGAAGAAAACATGTTTAAACTATACATTGAACTATCCATAGTATTAATATGTAGTCTTTACATTAGGCAATGAGGAATACACACAATATATTCAAGACTGAGTTTGATTTTACCTTTTAAAAATTGTCAATATTTTTTGCAACAGCCGAAAAGATTTTACCTTGACCTCGTTATGCACAGGTCCGTGGATGTGGTCTCTCGGTATTTTAGAAACTATGTCGTTAAGACAGTTGAGAGTGTTGATCTGTATGCAGTCTTTCTGCATGCATTTTCACGAGATCCATTCTCCCCTTTTCCTCTTTTCACTATGAACTTATAACCATTTACAATAAAGGTATCTTTCACCACAAAATGTAGGGGTGAGCTGAGTTAACACATTTTACATTTGGTAGAAAGTGCGTCCTATTCCCTTAAAACAACACCGTCGTCACAACATCAAACATCCAAGGATTTTTACCTCGACCCAGTAGTCTAACCAGAGACCATATAATAGATCTATTATATGGTCTCTGGTCTAACTTTACGGGTCTACCCAGTAGACATCAGTTGCTTGATAACGGTTTTAGCAGCTACGCCGAACGGGGTGTCCCCAGTTTGCCAGCAGATATTTTAAAGGGTTTCAGGTCACTGAACCATGCTAATCTCTTTGAAACAACAGGTGATACACTTTTTAGGCCTAAAATTATCCAGTTAGGCAGATACCGCTCATTAGGCTATGTGGGACTTCATGCCTCACTGGTTTTATGGGATTACGGTTCACCTTACCACTGCGCTGAGCCCGTGAACAGAGTTCACCTGAACTGACATCAACACGAGTGAGTCATTAAATTAATGATTGGTGTTATGTTTAAACTGAACACATCACTTATCTCGTTGACATATCAATCTGATAAGGTCATAACAGAACTACACAGAAATAACATTGATGTAGTT
Source organism: Haliotis rubra (assembly GCF_003918875.1). Lineage (NCBI taxonomy): Eukaryota > Metazoa > Mollusca > Gastropoda > Lepetellida > Haliotidae > Haliotis > Haliotis rubra. Next base: position 20,926 of record NW_025766332.1, read on the forward strand.
GCAGGGTCGTGGTTGTGTGAGACCTAAGAAAACAAATATCGCCAGCTTGAAGAACGGCTAGGGTAGACTGCTGCAAGATGATGTCGAGACTCCACTTGCTTACGGTGTGTCTCACCTTGTGGGACTATGAATAATGATGTATGCTTGTGATATTGTGTATAATGTGATATTTTATAATAATGTATGTTTGTATCATGGTGGTAGTGCTAATATTGCCTAATGGTTGTATTTCATAATACTGTTGATGAGATTGATGATGATGATAATATGTATATTGACATAAATGAATGAATGAAGTCACAGCGTCAATTTTATGGGCAGCCAAAATATCCTGGACCATATTACAAACGGAACAACCTGCCCTGCACGCCTCATTCATGTGTGTCCTCGTATCCCAGGTAACCCCTGCTGCCTGTTGGGGAATTTTACAGCGCCGAAACGCCTTTACAATATAATAAAGAAGTTGTATATCCATATAACTTCTCCGTTGTTCAAATTATCATGGTCTCAACAGATATTGCATTGTCATAAGAATTCAAGAGAGATTTTCAAGTTATTGTGTTGTCATCCACATGTTGATTTAGCTGGTTTCTTCCTCATTTTCAATTTCATCATTCTGAGTTTCACCTTAGTTGAGTATTTCAGTGTGGCTCGCAAAGACGAGGTCACGGAGCGGAACGATGACGTTTAGTGTATCTCCTGCGTTCAGTTACGTAATTTCCGCAAAGCGCCTGCGGCGAATTTGCGTCGAAAAGTCGTTGTGTCCCATCCGTTGGTCTTGTGTATTGGAGTTATACAGCCGACTTTCAAGTGTATTTGCTTTCCAAATATATACAATCCATTGATCACTCTTGGCTAGGTGTAGGATGTACAGGTGCTCGTGAGGGTGTTTTTAAAAGACTGACTGCGCGCTTATCGCGCAAAGAAATATCGTACATTCTAAGGAAATCTCGACTTGATTGTATTATAAGGGTGTCGAAAAGGTGTTAAATTCTCTTTTGTGCATCAACTTATTTGTCATGCAAAATTGGTGTGTATATATGTGTGATTGAACAACCCTGCCTTTACTGAGACAGGAATAGGAACTTTGACCTTTCTCAAGACGTGCACATTTATGCGTATATGCTCTTGAAAACCTTGTTTGGCAAGATGTGCTTTTCAATTTGCTATTGTGTGCATGTTCATATTGTATTTTCAGTTTTGAACATATGGTTTTAAACATATTTATATTATCAGAGAATCTGGTTTGGTAAACAAGCAAAACATTGCTTTTATTAATACCCTCACCGGTACATATAAAAAATATAACAGAATACACAAGAACTGGATAAACAAAACGTCAAATTAATTCCTATCATAAGTAGTAGCAAACTGTCACTGACACCTTCGGCTAGGTGGATAAAACGGGACGCAAAATCCTCGAATACACCGCATCACAATAGTAAACAGAATTTATCTTAACGAATGTTTAAAGACAGACAGACAGCTAGACATAGTTTATCAAAGTGCCCCATGTATGTAAAACAAGATATATAATACATATAACATAAACGCATAATGTTTTACATACATCCAGCCTTAACAGGCTTATGAAACACTGTTATCTAGAGGGTCAAAATATACATCATAGAAAGATTTTTATAAAGCCATATTTATACATAACCTTAGGCAAAAATATCTTAAATCTCTCTTCATGTAAATATAGCTTGAAATTCAGTCATATATTTCACTAACAAGGTATTGACCAGTCGATTTGAACCACTGCTTCACGGTTTACTGACTGCCGTGGATGCATTTTCAAAGGGTACAGCTTCATTAAGCCTTATGCAAACCAACCATAAAACGTGCTGTTTTAAGCGGTCTGTCTTTTGGGAGGTCTATCTTATGTACATTCACGTGACACATAAATAAACTATTTTGTCTGTCTTATTGGAAGATACCGTTTTTTCTTAATGGGGCGGGATATAAATGATTTATTCTGCCTATAATTTTGTACAACACCACCCAAGCAGTGCACAACCGTGCACCCGGCATACATTGTAATTTGTTCGGTTGTAGAAGAAAAAGTCATAGGAAAAAAGTAATAGATTTGGGTAGGAAAAAGTCATAGGAAAAAGTCATAAACTCAAAAAGGTCAGTATTGATGATGTATTTTTTTTTTAACAAGTCATAACAATATTATCATCAACAGCACTACCACATTTGAACCTAACTTATAAAATTAATGTAATCACTCAAGTAAAATACATGACATCAGAAAATGCACTGTCATCATAACACTTTGATCTGCAACAGCACTACATCAGTCAGTTGTCCCAGCATATTTTTATTATATTTAACCGAATGTTCCAGCCAATGCCATGAAGAGTTTGGATCACAGTCTGACGGCCAGCGAGTCTTATATTAGCTGCTAGAAGGGAGCCATTTGAGTAAGAGCATTAACTGATAATCCCATGAGTTCATTAATCGCTGTGATATCGTCAAGCTCAAAGCTAGTTAAATAAACAATCAGGTGACTTGTGACTTTTAATCCCACAATCTGTTCATCTCTCCTGTTTTGATAAGATCCAATTGCTTTAAAGCGTCACACTAAAGGAATAATTAACTTGAAAGTGAAATAGTATAAACAAAGTAAAATAACTGGAGGGACATGATGTTTTATAATAGTTATTTTTTCTATGTCTTTTTTTTCATGACTTTTTTTCCTATGACTTTTTTCCGTCCACCATTTGTTCAAGGTCACGTGAATCAATCAGAGATGGACATTATTACATGAGGTAGGGTAAATGTGCATTGTACGTACGTGCTTAGAACCTTGAACTTGCAGTTACATTTAATTATTTGCGTACAGATATTGGTCTAGAATAATTTATCGATTCGTTTAGTCTTGAAGATGTATTGATGCAGGGACTCCATTATGTTCTTGTTGACATTGTTGGTAGCTAGAGGTGTTCCTAATTTTCACAGTTTGGAGTGAGTGAGCGAGTAAGTTTAGTTTTAGGCTGCACTCAGCAATATTCCAGCTATATGGCGACGGTCTGTAAATAATCGAGTCTATACCAGACGATCCAGTGATCAACAAATTGAGCATCGATCTAAGCAGTTGGATGAGTCAGTTTAGTTTTACGCCACACTCAGCAATATTCCAACTATATGGCAGCGGTCTGTAAATAATCGAGCCTGGACCAGACAATCCAGTGATCAACAGCATGAACATCGATCAGCGCAATTGGGAACCGATGACATGTGTCAACCAAGCCAGCGAGCCTGACCACCCGATCCCGGTAGTCACCTTTTACGATAAGCATGGGTGGGTTACTGAAGGCCAATTCTGACCCGGACCTTTACTGGGTTTGACCCGGACCAGTTTTAGTTTTGTCTTCTTGAGAGGGTACGTATGTCTAAAAACATTTGAAGTAAATTTAGATACACCAGGTTTATAATAGTAGGATACTTGTGTTTTTAAGTGATGGCTAAATTTGTGCACAGTCGCCAACGTATGAAAGGACCTTGTAAGTCCTTCTAGGGTGGGTGGGGTGAAGGGGTGGTATGGGAGCATTGAGGGGGGCAAGGCAGGCTGAGCGAGTGTAGTAATTGAGGGGCTATGGGCGGCCTTGACCGTGGAGTTTGTTATGGATGGTACTTGAGGAGGCGGCGGGGTCGGTGGTGGCTGTAGGCGCGCGGACCTCGGAGGAGAAGTAGTTGTTGGGAGGTAGAGTTGATGCGAAAAATGAAGGAATATAGAGGCGCGCGGACCTCTGAGAAGACAGGTGGTTGGAGAGAGAGGTGAAGTTGTAGATGGCTTGATAGTGAGCAGAAAGTGGATCGAGATTGCTAGGTTGAGAGGTGGGCGCGGACGTCGGAGAGGACAGTCACGCACATATGGGTGAATTTGGAGTGACTACATACCAATCCGTGAAACAATTAAGTAATGAAACAATAGGCGAGAGCTTTCAATACAACTTCATCAGCAGTCTGCACTCCAGCCTGACAACACCTCTCTCCAGCTCCCAGCCAGAGACCACAGCCAACCGCGCCAGCCTACCAAGCCTCCACCAACCAGCACAACTGCTAAGTATCTTTTTTTTTTTTCATAAAACCCACTAGGTTAAAACTAAACCATGGAACCCACCATGGGCTCCAAAACCTCCTACGCAAAAACCCTAACCTCTCCCCCCTTAAATCAACCCAAAACAAACCCCACCCAAACTGCAGCAAAAAACACCCAAAATAATGAGGACTACCCTCAATTGCCCCAACAAACTATCAACCCCATACCCCAACCTTCAACCCCCATCCAAACGTAAAGGGCTCAGTCACCTAACAACCCCCAAACAAACCCACCCCCCCAATCCAACTCAAACCAAAATCCAACAGTCACACTACTACTATTCGCAATGGTGCAAGGGGTCCTCCTGTCCAAGGAACTATCCAAGGACAGGATTGGTACCTTCTTTGCCAGCCATGGCATAAAACTCACCACAATTAAACCATTCGGGCGAGGGTACCTAATTAAATTTCTAAACCAAACCGCCGCCACACTCGCCCGAACCAAATTTCCAAAAATCCACGGCGTCCAAATTTCATACCAAACCCCCCTCTGGGAAACTCAATCCCGTGGGACTATACTGTTCTCCCCTAAGGAGGACGATCTCCAATACTACCTTACCGAAGCAAACAAAATCTCTAACCAACCCAAAATCCTATCGGCATCACGCATCACGCGCACCGCTTCGGAGGGTAGTAAAATAAATACCAGGGTAGTCATTTTAACTTTCGGCACCCCAAACCTACCGTCCCACATTCACTTCGGCGCATACACTAGGTCAGTACAACAATGCGCAAAACGGTTAACCCAATGCCTTAACTGCCTAAAATACAACCACACAACCTCTGAATGCACCGCTCCCAAACGCTGTACCACATGTGGAAGCGGACAGTGTAGTGGCGAGGACAGTCCCAACTGCATCTCCTACTGCATCTTCTGTCAATCCCATGGGCATACTTCAGCAAGCAGCCAGTGTCCATTCAAAATACATAAAAAGGTCTTAAACCCAAAATATACCCTAACTATAACCCTAAAACTAGGCAAAATAGCCTCCCCCACCCTCACCCCTTTCCCTCCTCCCCACCCCAAACCCCCATTTCCCCATCCCTTCCACACCCCCTCCAGTCCCATCTACTCCCCCCACCCACCCCGCCCCCAAGCTGGTCGTACCAACCCCCTCCCAAGGTTCAACCAACCCACCGCCAAAAAACCCAACCCTCCCACCACCACCCGCCCCAAAACCCATCCCATCCCCAAGCCCAACCCCCTCCACCCTCCCCTCCACAACGTCTAAGCCTTCCTGCTCCCAACCCCCGGCTAAACGTTCCCTATCCTACCCCCAACATCCCCAACCAACCACCAAATAACCAACAAACAAAACAACCAAATCCAAACCAACCTTTAAAACTACCAAACTACTAAGCTCAAAATTAACTTGCTCCCCTTTGCCAAAAACACCACCTCTAACAAATTAGTTATATTCATAGCCACAGTGGCTTCAACCCCCAATATATCAACTCGCAAAATATTTAAACCCTAGCAAAACTTAACTTAACCACCCTGGTGCCCCACCAACTCACCACCCAAGTAAATAACCTTAAAAGCCCAAATTCAATGGAAACCATGGGGTAGGGCCTACCTCTATCAAATAATCCTTGCAATAAACCTAATATTAACATTCATTACCAAATAATACAATGGAACATGGGTGGGCTCCCGTCCCACGGCAACGAATTAAAGCCCTTACCAAGCTAAAACAAATAACCCCCCAAGTCATCCTAATTCAGGAAACCCACTTCGGGCCCAAGTAAAAGTAATTATAACCTCCCAGGATACACAACAATCCAGGAAAGATAGGCCCACAAAATCCGCCCAGGCCACCCAGCTCAGGTGGCAGCCTTCTTCATACAAAATGAGTTAAACCATAACACCTTCGGAAGTAAACACTCCTAACCTAGAGGCTCAGGGTATAACTTTAACATACGAAAACAAAAAAACTAAACCTAATTAACATATACCATAGAATAGCTTACAAAAACTTCAAATAGAGGACCTAAACTACCTACAAAATCTAACCTCCGGCCCCTAATATTCCTAGGCGATTTTAACGCTCACCACCCCAACTGGGAATAAACGATCGATAAAACCGATCCCAGTGGTGAACTACTCGCCAACTGGATCACAAATAACGATTATGTAATCCATAATACAAATATCCCAACTAGGTTTGACGCACACCATAACACCTTCTCAGCAATAGACTTAACAATCACCACCCGAAATAGCAAGTGATATTGAGTGGGCGGTATTCGATGACTCCTGGGGTAGTGACCATTTCCCCATATCCATAAACATAAATAACCTTATACCATCCCCCAACATACTGAAAATCAAACCCTAACCCAAAATTCTTCTTCAACAAGGCGGACTGGAATAAATTCACAAATAACTGTAAACAAATCAAGCCAGAAAGAAGCCTTGAAAATAAAGACCTACCCAAATCTTCTCGGATAATCTAACCAACACAATAATTAAAATAGCTAAGGACTCTATTCCCTTTGCCATTTCCCAAAATAAACAAACCCTCAGTCCCGTGGTGGACCGAGGAAATCAAATTAGCCCACAAAAAAAACGTAAATCAGCCCTAAACAAGGCTAAACGTAACAAAAACCTACTACCCCAAGCCAGGCAAATCAAAACCAGGTCCATGCATTAATTAAGGACACTAAACAAAACACTGGGAAAACTTCTGTCCAGGGCTTCCAATAACAAAACAAACTCCTAAACAATTATGGGATCAACTTAAACTAATCCGGGGGGCAAGCGCCGTATGCAAAATACCCCAATTAACAATAAAAGCACCCCAAACAAAAGCTAATATGTTAGCCACTCACTTCTCCCAAGCCAGTAGCAATAAAAACAATAGTGACACCTTTAAAACAAACAAAAAATAAAATCCCCAATTCCTAAACAAACAATAGACAATAAACCCATTAACCAACCCTTCACTATGGAGGGGAACTCCAATTTGTTCTAAACAATAAAAAAGGGCACCGCCCAGGTCTGGATCTTACATCCTACCAAATCATTAATAGATTACCCACTAATCTAAAAACATCCTCCTTAAACTCTACAACCTCATATGGCAGGCAGATGTAAACTACCTCATAACTGGAAACAGGCTTTAGTTATACCGGTCCCAAAACCAAACAAACCACCAACCGACCCAAACTCCTATAGACCCATCTCCTAACCTCCAACTTATGCAAAATAATGGAAGCTATGGTCAAAACCGTTTGGAACACCACCTAAAACAAAATCCATTAAAACAAGACCAAAGTGGCTTCACTTCTGGTAAGTCAACCCTAAATAACCTAGCTCGGTTAGAACAGGAAATAAAAACAGGACAATTAAATAAACACTACACCGCAGGTATATTCTTAGATTTCTCAAAAGCCTTCGATATGGTATGGCATAACGGGCTAATCTCAAAACTACTTAATAAAGGTCTCACAGGCAACATAATAGAATTACATTCAAGATTTCCTAAAAGATAGACAAATAACTGTCGGGGTTGAAAACTTCCATTCGGATAACTTTAACCTCGAAAATGGCTTACAAGGCAGCATCCTAAGCATCCCCCCCTCTCTTCAATATAATGGTAGACGGACCTATTCGGGCGTCTCCCAAAAGAAATAAATACATCAAAATTCGCAGACGACAGCTCACTATGGGTCCGCTGCAATAACCCAACAACAGCATACAAATTACTCCAAAAAGCACTAAATAAAGTCGACCAATGGGCCGGCAAATGGGGATTTAAACTTAATGCAGATAAAACTACAGGCGTAGTCTTTAAACACAAATCTATGGCACCAATCTACCCCAACCTATACCTCAAAAAACAACAAATAAACTTCGAAAAACAAACAAAATTCCTAGGGCTAATCTTCGACCAACATCTAACGTGGGAACCCACATAAACTATCTAACAAATAGGTGCTCCAAAGACCTTAATGTCATTGCGAGCAATCTCCGGCACCAGCTGGGGAGCAAACAAACAAACTTTAATGCAAATATATACAGCCCTAATCAGATCCAAACTAGATTACGGCTCCCCTATCTATAACTCCCTCAAACCTTCCCTAAACGCAAAACTTAACCAAATTCAACTACAAGCCCTAAAAGTAGCCACCCGCACCCAAAGGCACCTCATTAGAAGCCCTTCTGGCGCTAACGGGAGAAATCCCATTAAACCTAAGAAGAAACCAACTAACATTAAATTTCTGGGCCGCGTCCCTGGGACCCATTAATACAACAAATACTCAAACAAAAATACCCCCAAAACTAGCATTAATAAAAAACACCCTTTAACGGCCCCATTTCAATCCGCATAAACAACCTCATACAAAATACAAACCTACAAAATGCTACTCTACCCAACAAAACCCACAAACATCCCTACATCCCACAGCTCCCAACACCCCACATCAACACCCACCTCCACCTCATCACAACCAAACAAAATCCAAACCAAACAAAACAACCGCACTACACTACATCCACCACAATTGGCCCGACTGGTGCCACATATACACAGACGGGTCCAAGGATCCATCTGCATGCACCACAGCAATAGGCATCCACCTCTCACAACCCACCCAAACATCACAATCACATCGCCTTCCCAATAATCAATCGGTCTTTACGGCCGAACTAATGGCAATACTGGTAGCCCTTAAACAACCAATAATAAACCAACAAAACAAAATATTAATATTATCTGATTCCCTCAGCGCCCTTCAGGCACTAAAAACAAAACTACCAAAACCGCAGTGACATTATCTCCCAAATACTTATCACTATCCAAAACCTAAACCAAAAGGTAAAACAATCAAACTACTCTGGGTCCCCGCCCACGTAGGTATATTCGGTAACGAAAAGGCGGACTCAGCAGCTAAACAGGGACTAACATTAAACAACGTAACTCTTCCAATATTCCACTCAAAACAGGAAATTAAAAGCCTTATTAAAAGACACTTTAAACTACAATGGCAAAACAATATGCTAATTCTTCTACCGCCAAACACACCAAAATATTTTACCCATCCCCTTATCCAAATACAAAAAATACCATAAAACCAAAATATAGATGGGGCCATTACTAAATTACAATCAGGCCATACTAAGCTAAATTCCTCCTTAACAAAATCAAAATTAAATCCAACCCAAACTGCCCACACTGCAATCACACCCAGAAACAATCACCCACATACTCACTCAATGCCCCACTACAACCTACAACGCAGCATCCTACAAACAACACTCATCAATAACAAAATCAATCCAAATGAAATAAATCAAATACTAAACCCTCTAAACCAAACCCAAATATTCACAGCCTTAGGCACCTACCTAAAGATTCAGGCCTCCTGGCCCGTATCTAAAATCATATATAAAATTAAAACATACCACAAATCCAAAAAAATAAAAAAAAAAAAAAAAATTACTAAATCACTAAATTAAATACCAAACCTCCTTACCTCCCCCTCTCTCCCTACATATTATTCAAAATTCAAAATTTCCAAAATTCCCAACTTTTAGGCTATAAATTCAAAAATCACCCTTTTTCTTATATTTTCAGGCCCTTCAGTAAAGCCCCAAGTGCGAAATCAGCCCCGCTGGAAATCTTGTAAAATCTCCCAAGCAACCGGCGAGAGCTTTCAATACAACTGATAGCTCATGACAGGTAATTAATGACAGATGGTCGGATTGGGGTGTGCTGATAGCTATAGTCCGGGAAAGCCACTTTTAAGAGAACAAGAGTTGAAAATGGTTTGGCTCAACCGGCAATGGGTATGGTTGAGTGATCGTGTGAAAGTGGGTCTCCCGGCAATTCGCTATTAGCTAATCCATGTTACCGTAAATAATCCAGATTTTTAATGTCTCTCTAAGTTAGTCAAATTAAGTCAAAATGAGTTGAAATTTGTGTCATGATGCTTTTCAACATACACTCATTCATTTACAACCTCCCAAACATGACTTCTGATCGAAATTATACATTCTCGCCCATGGGCGAGATTTTTTAATATCACTCTAAGTTAGTCAAATTAAGTCAATATGAGTTGACTTTTGTTTCATGATACTTATAAACATACACTCATTCATTTTACAACCTCAAAACATGGAAAACATATACTTTGAATAAAAGTAAATATTCTCGCCCATGGGCCAACCTATTTTTCGCCCATGGGCGAGATTTTTTAACATCCATCTAAGTTAGTCGAACTAAGTCAATATGAGTTGAATTTTGTTTCATGGTACTTATAAACATACACTCATTCATTTACAACCTCCAAAACATGGAAAATCATGTATTTAAGTAAAGTCAATATTCTCGCCCATGGGCCAAAATGTGTTTCGCCCATGGGCGAGATTTTTAACATCGCTCTCAGTTAGTCAAATGGAGTCAAAATGAGTTGAAATTTGTTTCAAGGTACTTATAAACATACACTCATTCATTTACAACCTCCAAAACATGGAAAATCACGTATTTTGAGTAAAGTCAATATTCTCGCCCATGGGCCAAAATGTGTTTCGCCCATGGGCGAGATTTTTAATATCGTTCTAAGTTAGTCGAATTAAGTCAATGTGAGTTGAATTTTTGTTTCATGATACTTATAAACATACACTCATTCATTTACAACCTCCAAAACATGGAAAATCATGTATTTTGAGTAAAAGTCAATATTCTCGCCCATGGGCCAACCTATTTTTTCGCCCATGGGCGAGATTTTATAATATCGCTCTATGTTAGTCGAATTAAGTCAATGTGAGTTGAATTTTGTTTCATGGTACTTATAAACATACACTCATTCATTTACAACCTCCAAAACATGGAAAATCATGTATTTGAGTAAAAGTCAATATTCTCGCCCATGGGCCAAAATGTGTTTCGCCCATGGGCGAGATTTACCTAATATCGTTCTAAGTTAGTCGAATTAAGTCAATGTGAGTTGAGTTTTGTTTCATGATACTTATAAACATACACTCATTCATTTACAACCTCCAAAACATGGAAAATCATGTATTTTGAGTAAAGAAAGTCAATATTCTCATATGGGCCAACCTATTTTTTCGCCCATGGGCGAGATTTTATAATATCGCTCTATGTTAGTCGAATTAAGTCAATGTGAGTTGAATTTTGTTTCATGGTACTTATAAACATACACTCATTCATTTACAACCTCAAAAACATGGGAAAACATGTATTTTGAGTAAAAGTAAATATTCTCGCCCATGGGCCAACCTATTTTTCGCCCATGGGCGAGATTTTTAATATCGTTTTAAGTTAGTCGAATTAAGTCAATGTGAGTTGAGTTTTTGTTTCATGATACTTATAAACATACACTCATTCATTTACAACCTCCAAAACATGGAAAATCATGTATTTGGTTAAAAGCCAATATTCTCGCCCATTGGGCCAAAATGTGTTTCGCCCATGGGCGAGATTTTTAATATCGCTCTAAGTTAGTCAAATTAAGTTAAAATGAGTTGAAATTTGTGTCATGATGCTTATAAACATACACTCATTCATTTTACAACCTCAAAAAATGGGAAAACATGTATTTTGAGTAAAAGTAAATATTCTCGCCCATGGGCCAACCTATTTTTCGCCCATGGGCGAGATTTTTTAATATCGTTTTAAGTTAGTCGAATTAAGTCAATATGAGTTGAATTTTGTTTCATGGTACTTATAAACATACACTCATTCATTTACAACCTCCAAAACATGGAAAAACATATATTTTTGAGTAAAAGTCAATATTCTCGCCCATGGGCCCAAAATGTTTTCGCCCATGGGCAGAGATTTTTTAATATCGCTCTAAATTAGTCGAATTAAGTCAAAATGAGTTGAAATTTGTTTCATGATGCCACAAACATACACTCATTCATTTTACAACCTCAAAAAATGGGAAAACATGTATTTTGAGTAGAAAGTAAATATTCTCGCCCATGGGCCAACCTATTTTTTTCGCCCATGGGCGAGATTTTTTAATATCGTTTTAAGTTAGTCGAATTAAGTCAATATGAGTTGAATTTTGTTTCATGGTACTTATAAACATACACTCATTCATTTACAACCTCCCAAAACATGGAAAACATATATTTTGAGTAAAAGTCAATATTATTCTCGCCCATGGGCCAAAATGTTTTTCGCCCATGGGCGAGATTTTTAATATCGCTCTAAATTAGTCGAATTAAGTCAAAATGAGTTGAAATTTGTTTCATGATGCTTACAAACATACACTCATTCATTTACAACCTCCAAAACATGAATTCTGATCGAAATTAAACATTCTCGCCCATGGGCCGGCCCATGGGCCACTGTTCCTTAATGGGCCTGCCCATGGGCGAGCAGTTAAATTAAAAGTTTTCGAAAGAATTTTTTTCATTTTTTCATCCTTGGCATATATTCATAACCACTGCATGTTTAATTTGGTCAAATCCCTTGTCAGAAAGTGCCCACAGTGCAGAGAGTTTCTGGACTTTTGTGAGTCCAGAATTAAATTGTGACGTGTTATATGCATTGTTATACTTCGAACAGAAAATCATAGCTTCCATTTGAACTAAAAGCCATATCTTCACTGGAAGTAATGGCATGATTGTCTACTCTGTCTATCTCCTCCAGTGAAGTACAAAGAGATCATTTATATATTTGTGGCTCTAATTAATTGGAAGATAAATATTTATATGAAATAAGTTCACTCCTAAAACATCCAAATTAAATGCTCTTACTTATTAGGCCCATGGTCCCTAGTATGGTGATCTACCTTCAGTTGTTGGTGACCTATAGCCTGGTTTTTTAATATTGTATTATCCTGTATAGTAATAAAATGCTTTTAATGCTTACATGCTAGTTACATATTTCTATCTGCGATAACCTAGTTGTTTTACTGTCCTTTGTTGACAGATTTTAGGAAAAAAATATTTACTGTCAAAGTATATGTGATTATAGTCACGATATGGCTGCAATATTGTCGATGTGAATCTAATTGTTAACTCACTCACTATCATCAATGTATAACTTTTAAGTCACGATATGGCTGAAATATTGCCGAAGTGACTATAATCTTAACTCACTCACTCCTTACTTATTATTTATCCCCACCGCACGTTGAGCGCAGAAGCGGGAGATATAGTATTAGGCTCCGTCCGTCCGTCCGCACATTACGAATTAGAATATCTTGATTCTTTTCATATTTGGTACCCTAGGTTCATCACGGTATAAGACAGAGGTTGGTGACCTTGACCTCTATTTCAAGGTCACAAAAAGGGGACTTTTAACGTTTCCCTGTTGTCAGCGAGATATCTCAAGAACCGCTCACTAGATTTTCTTCATATTCAACACCTAGCTTTATCTCGGGAAGGCACAGGGCCCAATCGATTTTGGTGACCTTCACTTTAACTTCAAGGTCATGGCCACACTTTGAAGCTTTCAGCATGTTAACCTGCATGTTAACCTATCCTTAGAACCGTCTACTGGATTTTCTTCACAGTCCACACAAAGCTTTATCTAGGGAGGGCGCAGGGCCCAGTCGACTTTGGTTACCTTCCTTAATTTTCAAGGTCACAGCGACACTTTGAAGATTTCAGCATGTTAACCTGATTTCAGTGGATTTTTTTTCATAGACTTTCAAGACTCCCCATGAATGTTTTTCAATAAGCAATATCTTTAGTACCATTTTTGCATATTTCATACATTATGACATTTATGTCAAGGTCAAAGTCAGTCTTGAAAATATTTTGTGTGTCTGAACAACTAAAGAGAAGATATCAAGAGAGGTTGACTGGTCATGTTTTGTTGACATTTAACTTAAACTTAAGCATGTTAACTTTCTTAAACTTTCATTACTTTTAAGTTTGATTTGATAATTTGCTGCGGGGATTATGTCACCTTAGTGACAATGCTTGTTCTTATTTAGACAAAGTCTTGCAAGACCTATTGCTTTATCTTGGATGTTATCATTATCTGTACTACTATTAGTACTACTTCGACCATAACGCCTGATCCGATTTCGCTGATACGTGCATCAAGAATAGACCCCATAAAAGCAACTAATGATTCTAATGTTAACATTTTGCGATATCTGCCAAAGTGAGTGAGTGAGTGAGAGTTTAGTTTTACGCCGCAATCAGCAATATCAGCTATATGGCGGCGGTCAAAATAATAAAGTCTGGACCAGACAATCCATTGATCAACAGCATGAGCATAGATCGGCGCAGTTGGGAACCGATGACACGTGTCTGCCAAGTCAGCGAGAAGCGACCACCCGATTCCGTTAGTCGCCTCTTACGACAAGCATAGTCGCCTTTTTTGTTGCAAGCATGGGTTGCTGAAGACCTGTTCTACCCGGATCTTCACGGGTCGATATCTGGCAAAGCGAAGGGGAGATGACCCAAAACGTAGTAGAAATACTCTAACTCGTGATATGGAAGATTTAGAACATTGTGAGATAAGTCATTACATCTATATATTGTTATATGGTTTTGGAGATACGGGGCGCTGAAAGTTTTTCATTTCTTTGCAAGTATTTGCCCAAGGGCAGTGTTTTCTTTTTGGAACACATAATGTATACGTGTGTGTATTGTAGTCTATTTAACATGTTTTAGCAACAGTATAACATTCTTGCTGTAAGTGTTTTATCCTTATTAAGCTTTGCAAGTAGGAGTTGCTTCCCTTGGAACGTTGACTAACTATGCATAGGGTAAAACATTTATGACCAGAGGGTAATTTCAATTTCCCATGGGTGTCAGTGACATTCATGCAGCTCTAGCTTATAGTGTTCCATATCTCACAGCTGCTCAGGTATTTTGAGTATGTTCAGTACTGCCAAAGGACGTCCTGTGTTTTATTAGTTTCGCAACAATTTCCTCCTGCGAATTCCCAATGAAGTCTAACTGAATTGTGGTCTCTCGTTTTTTCCCAAATGAGTGTCGACCATCGTAGGTTCCCATTGTTGCGATATAACTACTCATAAAGGCACACATCTCAATGATAACAGTGTTTCGTTAGTCTAAATAAGTTTGTTTCTTCTCTATGTGTTCACTGAAAATGAACTTCTTTTTCAAATTGACTGTGATGCGCTTCTTCTGTTTGAGTGCAGAAACAACGTGTTAAACTACGATGGTTAAACGAGGACGTATCAACACAGCAATACAAACAGGTACGGGCAAATGAGACGTTTCAAACAGGAACTAACTATCTTAACACCACGGTGACTTCTGTGTACCAGCAGACGAAAAGAAGGCTTTGATGCTACATGGGCACTAAGATCAAGGGAATCGCCTTAGAAAATGTCAGATGATGGAAAGTTACCGGAGGTATCTAGTATTTGTCATGTCAGCGCCAAAATATTATTATTATTATTAATAATACATCTACTTCTACTGAAAAATGCAGAAAGACGAAAAAGTGTCAGGTGTATCCGCAATAACCATTTCACACCACAGGAACATCTACAGCACCTGGCCATGATGACAGAAGCTTCCAGATCTGTCAAAC
Organism: Haliotis rubra; assembly: GCF_003918875.1. NCBI lineage: Eukaryota > Metazoa > Mollusca > Gastropoda > Lepetellida > Haliotidae > Haliotis > Haliotis rubra. Next base: position 36,540 of record NW_025766332.1, read on the forward strand.
ATGGCTACCTCCTAACAGAATACATCCACAGAACATTATCAGAATGTTGCTGCTACTGAGATGACCGTCAATTCTGAGGTCAGTATTGATGTGAATATCGTGATCATCAGAAAACTGGCAATGAAAACCCGGATCTTACAGTGGATGCAAAATGTTCTTCTAACAGTGTTACTGATGCCAGGAGACGTATCCGATATTGATTTGGATGCCACACTGGTACACTTACGATACGCAGAAGAAATTACCTACAGGAAATGGTGCACTATTTCAAGGATCCAACACTTGTGTCAACAAATACTGCCTGCACGATGGTACTTCCTAATGGAACAGAGGAACATGGTCATGGCGATGGTGTTTTCACGGATTGTCTCACACAGTTCTGGAATCAAATTTTACGAGTCTTCATGCAAAGGAAATGAAAATAAGATCATTGCCAATAGACTGACAGAGTGGGCGGAACATGAACACTTTATTACTCCAGAGCAAGCAAGATTTAGATCTGGCTTCCAAAACAATATATTCATTTAAATATAGTTATTAGAAAGGACCTATCACTAAAGGAAGACTGTATTGTTGTTTTATTGACCTAAAATCTGCCTTTGACTCTCTTGATAGACAATGTTTAGTTGTACAAACTTTGGCTTGGAAATACTTAAAGGTATACTGTACGAGCCATAAAAATATGTACCAAAATGTGAAGTCTTGCGTCTCAACACAAAAGGGTTATACACCAGCCTTTGTAGTGTTTGTATGGCGTACGACAAGGTTTTCAACTTTTCACCCGTCTTTTTTATTAATGATATTGTTGATCTTTTAGCAACAGATAACCAGAGAAAGATTAATCTTGATTATTTAGATCCATTTATCTCTTTGCAGATGACATTGTTAGATAGTACTGTTTAGGGTTGCAAAAATGATCACATAGACTTTCACTGTATTGTAAATACTGGAAACTTCAAATTAACATAAAAAAGACTAAAGTTATTGTTTTGCGAAAAGCAGGACCGTTTATAAAGTATGAACATTTCTCTTTAACGGTGTTTCTGTAGAAATTGTTCCCTACTTATAAATATCTAGGTATCCATTTTCAAGCTCTGGTTCTTTTATTGTACTAAAAAAAGCATTAGCACATCAAGCATGGAAGGCCCTCCAATTGTGTTAAAATGTCATTGAATTTTTTTTCATTATCTTCCCTTATCTGTAACCCTACATATATTCGATGTTAAAATATTACCTATCATGTATGGTTGTGAAATCTTGTGTTGAATGTGTTGATGATTTTATAAGACAGTTCAGGATGCTAACCTTTGCGCTCAATATAGTAACTTGTGGGCTCAACATACTAACTCGTGCGCTTAAGATAAATTTAATTTCAACAGGTCCCTTCAGCGCTTCCGTAATTCACTGATTGTTTTAGAAGTTAATGAAACTATTCATAAAAAACATGCCCATCCACCTCAGATGGGTTGTTGGTGTAAACCACAACTTACTGACATGCTATAGTTCTTCGCTGATGCAAAATAGTACTTGGACATACATTTCTTTAACATTTCCAGTGAATGGTTGATTTGTTTCTTGCCACGCAGTTTGACCCGCTTGTCCAACTATTGGTTGGTGGTGGTCGTTTGCCTGCTATATAATGTATTGTTATGTGTAGTGATATATTTTTACTGGTTCCATAACAAACTGAAGTAGAAAAGAAAGTACACGACTGTTGCTTCGAGACTGTTCTTGAAACAACATCGAAAATATTTAGAAAATATTTTTGACATGTCACAAATATTGCGTTCGTGTTGCAAAAGGAGTCACGAGCTTATGGTCATTTATTTCAAACATCTAGCATTCTGTTTAACAGAAATGTGTCTGGGAACCGAAATCCACCTCCTCCTTTCGAAACCAAGTCTTGTGTTCATGGAAATCAAGAAAAAATAGAAATATCAAAAAGTAGTCAAAGGCACTACTTCAGGATCTGTTCGATATTTCTGTCAAGGTTTCCTGATAGATATTGAACGTTTTATTAGTTTGCACTTAAAACGAAATGGGTACAGACGGACGGACAGGCAGATGGGGCGTTGACTATATCCCCTCGCATATATATGCCGGTAGGGGAGTCAGGGCAGTTAGCATGCTTGTAACTTCTGATCTCTTGAATGTTGACCCGTCTTGCAGTGTATCGATAGTGTCGTAGAACGTAGAAAAAGTAGTTAGAATTTATTCAGCATGAAACACATCATACTGCACTAATTGGAAAAATCCGAAATTACAGGTCACATTTCGCCCCTTTTGTCACAAACTGGTATTCCAAAACTCTGTAAATCAAAGATAAAGGTCGTCTTCAGTGTACCAGTACACTGGCACAAATGCGACAGTCACATATTCAAACTTCTCAAGTTCCATACTTCCAGTTCGATTGGTCGGCCAGTAAAGCCCATCAGCTTCAAAATCAACATTGTACAGTTAAACGGGTTATACCACCATGAGACATTGTGTGCACGGACACAACCATTGACATCATTGTCAAAGTTCAAAACAGGCTCCATTTAAGTTCACGGTCGCGTCCCCTGCTCCTCCAAAACCATCTAGCAAATGGTGGGCTGGCATCTGGCCATGGTGTCCTGTTCGAACTTAGCCCAATGCAATGCATATCCTTCTTCGGCTGACTCCACACGGACGTTTCTGTACCACAAATCTTGTGTGTCTGGGGAGTAAACTCAGTTAAGCGAACAAACATATCATACACGCCCTGCGGTGATTGGTGTAGTAGTGTTTCAAGGCCAAGAAAAAGAACGAGAACTGCATTCAGAATTCTCTCCCTCAGTTTCTGCAATGTATGCAGTTGACTTGGATGAGCACTTGAATATAAACCTGTTACATACGTTACATATCCAGAACATTTCCATTCAAAGATGTAATCACCTCAAATGGTCGAACCAGATAGTACTTGCGTCCTTTTGTCTCAATGCAATCTGGATTATAAGAAAGAATGTCATTATAATAATACATATATCTGGGCTTGTTCACTGATTCATTTGATGTTATAAAATGGCTACAATTCAATTTTGTATACCATAATAACATCAAACTGCAATGCATCTGTTAAGCAAAGGGATGTATTCAGATCCAATATCTTTAGACGCTCTGACTCATTTTGATTTTATTTTCGGTCACGAGTCACGAGCGTGACATTATATTTAAACAAGAGTCATCCAGAAGATGATAAATCCCCCAGCACCAATAAAGTTGAAAAGAACAAATCATCTGACAGTTACTTAAAGGTCAACTGGATGAGAGAATATCTTTTCGCCCGTATACAAAATCAAAAGCCACCTTTTGACAACCTCGTCCCTTGTGTGCGCATACTTACATGAATTAATGACTACTACTTTTTAGATATATGGTCCGTTAAAAGCATACCACTATGAACACAGTCTAAGTCACACTTGTTGCCATGGATACAGAAACAAATCTATTTTCTTAAAATTCTTAAATAGCAAAGGGACAAATTCAACCTTTGGTAATTTCATGAAGAAAGCTGGGATAGATAGTCTTTGACGCTTTGTAGCGGTGCTCTGGAAACGAAATCCACCCGCTCCTTTCGAGACTAAGTCCAAATCGTTTCTATGGAAATCAGGGAAAAAATAGAAATGCCAACATTCTGCAAATGGCACCACTTCTGGATCTGTTTGATAATTATGTGCCAATATTTGTTGAAAAGATACTCGGTTTTGTTCCAGTTGTGCTCTGGAAACAAAGTCCATCCCTCTTTTGAGACCAAATTGTTTCACATGGAAATCGGAAATACAAAAAGCAAAATATCTGCAAATGAAAAATGGCAAAGTTGAGGTTCTGTTTGTCATAATATGTAATGTGAAGTAAGTACCTCGGTAGCGCCTTTGGCAGTAATCCCCAACAAACCCTTCAACACAGTGACAGATCCTGTTCCCAGGATGAAAGTCCCTGCATTCTCCACACGGATTCATCTGTTCAGCAATGAAGATAAAAATGAGTTAGTGTTCTTTTTTTAGTCAAAATCTGTGACTAACATGAGTGAGTACATATTCGCGTTGCCTGATCCAACACTATCAGTTCAAAATTAATGAGTGAAATGTATACATTTAGTTCCAAGTCTCATGTATGAACGATTTGAGAGTAGAATAATGAGTAATCAAAATAGAAGGCAATGCATGCTGTAGGTTTCAATCATATTAACTGAATCGCAAATATTACTGTAATCAACTATCTGAAATGGGCATTAATGTGATTAATAAACAATGTCAAATGTTCTCGTTTTCACTTTTATTGTATGAATTGTTTTCGTCACGTATGGCTGAGATATTGCCGATGTGACGTTATATATTGACTCACTCACTCACTGTTTATTAATGAGTGACATGTCTAAAGCTATATATACAATTACTTTGATATCGTAAACACAAATGAGGCTATTATGGGTGACACAGGCTATAGACTGCCAGCACACCTAAAATAGACGACTATATGAGTGATTGTACACCATATTTAGATTGTCATATGTCATGATTTTCATGTTCCAGCCAATCGTATCAAAGAAAACAAAACTTTAACTACAACTTTGCTTGCAACCACAAGAGACAAATTCTTGCACGGTGGCATCGCTGTCATTGTCATCCTAAAAGCCTAACTTCGCTTCACATATTTCACATTCTGCTGATACGCATTGATATAACCGTTAGCTACTGTTTAATATTTTAAAACTCACAAGAGCCGTCTGACTACAGTCGCCTTTAGCAACAGACTCGGAGCAGCTTCCGTCTGCGTAAAATCCACTCAGCTGACACGTGTAGCCATCCGCTGTCTTGCAGAAGGGAGGCTGACAGACAGTAATGGATCTGTATGAACAAGCAGACCACAGAGCACTCAATCCTGCTACGAGCTGGCGTGATTGTTATGAAATCACTGTTCGTTTTTGTTGATTGACAATTCGTGAACCAAACTCGTCTTCTTTCAGCAGCGATGACCCACGTTTGAACAGTTATTGTCAGGCGAGACTTGGGAAGCTTCATTATCAATATATTGTTTTTCGGAAGTGAGTCAAAAGCGTTCTCTCTGAAATGTAACAATATATCAAGTGTTAATGCAAAGGTCTTCATACCCCGTCAAAGGTAAAATAACAGTAACGAACAAGTGGTGTGAGGTTTAGTGTTACGCCGCACTCGGCAATATTCCCAGCTATATGGCGGCTGCCTGTAAAATAATCGGGTCTGGACTCAGACAATCCAGTGATCAACAGCATGCGCATCGATCTGCGCAACTGGGGAACCCATGACACGTGTCAACAGAAGCCAGCGAAGCTGACCATCCGATCCCGTTCGTCCCTCTTACGACAAGCATAGGTTATTCTAACCCGGACCGTCACAGGTCAGTAACGAACCAGTCTCTTCCACAAAGGTTACTTAGTCATATTTTCCCCGCGTAACCTCTGTTCTAATACGAACGTATTTCCCGGTTCTCGTAAAATCCCTAAGCGGTTATCTTCCTTTTTGTATCCAATCAGAACCCAGATTGTTACATGGACTTAGATCCAATATGGCGGCCGCCATGGACTTAGTGGATCAAAATGCGATAGATTTCAAATTCGGCGCAAAAAAGTTTGTAAGCACGCTAATCGGTACGGATTGTTCGTCGCATCCCACACCTTTTCTTGCGGAATCGGTGCGCTGATTTCTTTTCAAGATGCATCTCATCTGGTAGTACACGTGAAACGAGAACAGGGACTGACTCAGTTCATCGCGACGAGTGTAGTTAGAAAGTCACGCTGCACCTAGTCGTGGCAAACCACACGGCGAAGTTGAGTTGATTCTGGCAGAACTGCATTGGGTTGTTAAACCAAGCGTGTACCGCTTTCAAAGTCATGACAGACAACCTGTAATATTTGAACACGTCGATGAACCGAGCTTGAAAATGGGAACCATCATCTGCATCGACCTTAATCTTCATTTGCGTGAGATCGGCAACACTTACATGATCACTTTTAGGATAACATACTCTCGGCGTGTACATTATTGAAATTTTATAGAAAAATGATAATATATATATTTTCAAAATGTACGTGACGTCGCAGGGAAGAATACACGCAGCGGCGAGCTCTCTGCGATATCAGAAAATTACCATCCACAGTGGACTAACATCGACGACAACAGCAACAAATGCTCCCGTCAACAGGCAGCAACACCTCCTGACCCACGGTTTACTACAGCATGTGCTCTATCAACAACGAAATCTTCAAACCTCTACGAGCCGAACTCAAACTAAACGATTCCAACGGCACGATCGTGCTACCGCACAATGGAAAGACAACTTGAGACTCAGCCCACCTCTGGCCAGAACGCTCCAGGTTGATGTCGAACGATATATCACCGCAAACCACCGTGACGGGCTCAAAACTACCCGACCTAGTTCCCTATCGCGAACTGTGCATTCATCTCGATGAGATAAGCGACTGATAATATTCAAGGCGTCAGCCTTCGACCCTGCTGAGAGCCGTGTCGGTGAAAACGGAAAAATACAAGGACGGCGGAACCGAAACGTTTCCTTCCTTGCCGTACAAAGAAATTAACTCGAGGTACGATCACCGAATTACAAATATCCGTTATGGATATAAATCATAGCAACCGGGGGTATCGGGGCTGGTGGGAATAGCTCTCAAATTCATTTCACGTTGGCTGCAACGTAAAGTGCTGAAGACGACGGGATCTTAGTTCTAGCCGGTGCCAAGCTGAACACGATCGAGGATCATATATCAGCAGCGCTCACCAATAGAGGGCCCGTAAGTCTCGCAAAGGTGCTACTTCCGCTACTAGATTTCCGGTGACAAGCGAATACGCAGAACCAGTTGTGGTGCCAAATTGCGCGACCGCCTAATATGACCTTACTAGACCGGACAAAGTGTACTACCATGGCTTGGCTGCCACAGCTGGTGACAGTCGTAATAATTGGATCATTTGGGGACGATAAAATCGAAAAATTATTATTCCTTCAAGGATTATCGGTTCCTTACTGACAACCGACAACCATGGGAGTCAATTCGAAAACATATGAGGTACCTTTCTTTAGCTATAATATATATTTTTTGACAACCAGTGCAGTTCTATCGCTAAACGTGCTTCTTTTCAGTATTGCGGACGGTGTTTGTCACAAAACATATTTCGGGAATCAATGACATGGTTAACGTAAAATGCATTTGAGTAATCTGTATTTATATTGAATTAATAAAACTAATAATTAATATACTGCTATTCATAAAACAGCCATGTGTTACCAACTTTGTCAAGTTGATGTTCTATTCATATTTGGCAAGCATTGACTCTGTCATTTTCCTTTTCAATTAAAAGTATGTAATTCCAATTAGAATATTTTTGTTTGTTTAATTTATTTATTTATTTTCCTAAATACATTTGGTGTTATGCTGCAGCAATATTTTGTAACTATTCCAAATTAAAACTTATTTATTACATATCAATATATTTATATTTATTGAAGAACTATTTGAGATCAAATAGTTTCTAACCAATATATCAATATTGATAATAATAAAAATATTTTTAATTGGGAATAGTTACAAAATATTCAATAGAGACAATTGGCTTTATGCAATGTAAAATGCATGTGTATAAATACTTGAGGTACTAATATAAAATACTTTGTAAACTAGTTGGTAGGCTTAATGAATTTTACTCTTCCAAGTCCAAGGATGATGACTGTATGCAAGTTCATGTGACTGGAATGACTCAAAGATTCAAGAAATAAATTGTTTGTTGTTTTGCAAATGTGAAAGAAATGCATTGTGGAATTTTATTTTGGACAGGGATCTGCATGTGTCAAATTGTTTCTTTGCCATGCTAATAAATAGCACAGATACACGATATTATTGGAATACAGGGGATTGGGATGGAGACCTTCACGACAATTTCAGGATTTTTGCCATTTTCTGAATTTAAGTGGGCCACTGCCCAACTTGTATCCAATAGGTAGAAGCACAAAATTTTAATGTAAGCACTTTTATTCTAATGTGCAAAATGGCCCCTGTCTCTTCCCAATGCCTGGAATAAATAGTGCTCTTGTACTATTGGCAACCTTTTATAAATATATGAACTTTCCGATTTATGGTGACGTTCTGATTCACACAAGAAGTCATAGTGTTACAAATCAATCAACAGCTCAATAAAATAACCTTTGATGGCATGGTTACAATTATACTCGGTTAGCTAATGTCAGATATTCAAAAACAAAAATGTGAAAGTCCAGCTACATGAATATTCGTCATGAAACACTATTTATCAAATTATGCAAAACATTAGTTTAGAGGTGACATATATAAAACCAAGTTAAGCTGGACAATATTTATTACACTTTGTACAAGATGTCTTGGAGGAGGAGTGGAGCTATGTAACTATGATTTACAGTACATGAGTGTTACTTAGTTCTTGGTTATGCAGGGGTGAGGTTCTGCTATGCTGTAAGCAAAAATATGAAGCAACACACAACGCCTTCAGAGTCCACTGAGGTGCTTAAAAGCAAGACCAAAATTCACTCAAAATGTAGATGGTAATCACTCAAAAGACATTTCTTGTGTAATTGTAAAATATAACTGATCAATGCATTAGGGGAAACTAAATGTGCATATATACTATAGTCATGACTGTAGATTCTGGGCAGACACTGGCTGATAGCAGCATGAAAATTATGATTACTTGTCAGTGTAATTTAGTGGTTTTCACCCATTTTAGTAACTTATATATTCCAAATATTCTGCCAATGAGGCCAAGGTTCCATATTTTCCACTATACAGTGAGACCAATATGTTTTAAAATAATGGAAAAGAATAATGTGTACTTGGTTGTTGTGCTATGAACAAGTAAGTTGTAATCTAACACCCAGCAAATAAAAAACAACGAATTTCATGTTCATTGCAACAAGATTCCATATCATGTAGAATCACATGCCTATACCATTGATTAAGTTTAATCTTTTCATTGGTAAGCATGTTTTACATGGAAACTGGAGTAGTAGGGTAACCTAGTGGATTGAAGCTGGTGACACTTGTCCGCACCCAGTCACTGAAGGCCCAGGTTTGATTCCCCCACATGTGTGCAAAGGTGAAGCCCCTCCATTGCTGCTTTCCCCAACATGATGTTGCTGGAATATTGCTAAAAGCGATTGTTAAACCCTAACTCTCCTCTAATTCTTGAAACCTTTTGCTATATACATAACTGAAAATCTAATCTCCCACATCCATCGTTGTATATTTACTGTCAAAATCAATATCAAGGGCTAAAAAAGCAGAAATCTTCCAAAACCATTCAGTTTATTGTGCATGCTTTATCCACACTTAAAAACACAATAAACAAGTTTTAGAACTATTCTGCAATTTTATTCCAAAGACATAATTACTCATAACATATCAAACATTCTTTGCATTTCCCAGATGCTAGAAGCCTGAAATAATGCTCGTAACATTATCATCTGGATATATGTAAATGTTCTTTTCATGGTCCACTCATCTAAATTCTCACTGGATTATCTGAGAGTCCCGATGATGCTAAGACTCTTCCACAACACCTTGCTGGTTACAAGCATTTCCTGTTCCAACAAGTGTCCAAAGGATGATGTGGGGCTTTAATATCTTTTATAACTGTACATGCAACGCTTCAATGACTTGCTGTTTCTTCTGTATTTCCTTTGTATATTGCTTGACCCAACCAGATGTTAAAAAGAAATCCTGAAGATTTTTTAGTCTGTGTAGCTCTTGATGTCAATGGCAATTGTGGTGATAAAGAAATCTATTCCTCCTTCTTTCTCTCCTCTTAAAAGTGTGCATCTGTTCCAAATCAGTAGTAAACACATAACACACATGAGACCAAATTATGATATAACTTAATAAAGTATGAAACAGTTCCTTACAATGTTGACATCAAGAGATATTATTGATAAATTTAAGCATGTGGATGTTATGTTTTAACTGAACATGCTGCACCATTACAACCAAATGCTAAATGGGGTTGTCATAATATGATAATCAAGCCTCTTATTACAGAATACATTCTAGTGAGAGACACCTGACTCAGAGCTATTGTTGTCAATCAAAGTGTGGATATAATCATCCTGTTGTTTACGCAGCAAAAAGAATTATTATTTAATTCCATTGCATTTATTTTTTAGAAATACACCTGGATTTTCATTGCACATTTAAGTATCTTCTGGATAAATTCTTAACACCCAAGATTACTCTTTATTTATTAACACAGTTTTTGGGTGCACATGCATTATGCCGGATACTAGCCTGCCATATTTTTATTAGGTCCCCTCTCTGGGGACAATACAAACTCCACTGTAATCAAATCTGATGCAATCAACTGATTCACCAATCTGCACACATATCAACTCCACCCTTGCTGTGTGCGTACCAAGCTTTGAAACAATACCAGCCTTTAAAGTGAAGACAAACAAAACTATGTCAACAAACTTACACTCGACTCATGGGTGGGCCAGCCCTGAAGACTGCACGCTGTGACAAGCCTGCATCTGTATGGGCAAAATATTCACGTGCTGTTCATGCAGCATTGCCTTAGTGCTTTAGCAGTCCATAGTCTGTTAGTATGGCATGGGTTTCTGATTCACAGCCAGTGTCCGAGTATGATTATCCACGGCATACCCCATGTAACAGTGTTTATCGCCATTGCCGAAATACGTTGTTTGTCACCGGTAGTACTAAACAACGTAATCCCTCAGTGAAGTGCCGTGACCTACTTACGGGCCCCTACTGGCAAAGGTTAGCTAATGCAGCCCGCA